>NC_060182.1:21545154-21817654 GCF_021184085.1 Oncorhynchus gorbuscha | reverse complement strand
TGTTGCCTAGCAACACATGTACAAAATGTGAAGCGATTTAGTGCCCCCATACTGGTTTATCGTGGAGGTCATATGTTTCCTAAACCCACATAAATGTGTGCTGGCTATTAGATGGGATTGTGGGGAATTCTACACTCAGGGCTGTGTCTCATTGCTAGGCTACTACTGTAATGTAATGTAAATGTGGAGATTGATACAGTATGTCAATGACCACAACTTTGTGCTCCCTTTAAACTGTCTTACTTAACAGATGTGTGGAGGCAGGTATGATGTTTCCTTTTTGTTGAATGACAAATGTTGCATCAAAATGCTTATCATCAGAGACGAGCAGACAGTCTTTTTGTAGCAGAGGGATTTGGCTAATTTGCATTTAAGGTGAAATCGGAGCCAAGAAACAAATCTGATTGACAGTTCCCTCCATACTCCCTGAATATGATTGGTCAACCTACTCCTTGCGGCTTGAACACAGAGTTCAAGACTATTTTAAGCTATGGTATATAAGAAAGCTTTTTTGTTTGCATAAAACTGCCCTCAGCAGCTCTGTGTGTGTGTGTGTGTGTGTGTGTGTGTGTGTGTGTGTGTGTGTGTGTGTGTGTGTGTGTGTGTGTGTGTGTGTGTGTGTGTGTGTGTGTGTGTGTGTGTGTGTGTGTGTGTGTGTGTGTGTGTGTGTGTGTGTGTGTGTGTGTGTGTGTGTGTGTGTGTGTGTGTGTGTGTGTGTGTGTGTGTGTGTGTGTGTGTGTGTGTGTGTGTGTGTGTGTGTGTGGCGAGACAGAGCTGCTGAGGCATCCACTTCGCACCAATTTAGGTCATGCTAAACAAATGGTACTGGAGGAGGCACAGACGAATGGGAGAATGTATTATTTGTTTGAGAATATTTAATTTCTTAGCATGTTTACTGAGGTATATCACCACTAGCAGGGAATTCAATTTGCGTTTGAAGGGATGTTTATATTTAATCAGCGGTGTTGTATGTGCTGAGACCAGTTCAATGGAAGATTCTCCTTAGCAGGGGTTTTCAGGGATAATACTCTTATACCTTAACTTTCAAAAACATAAAACACTGAGATCTGTGTACATTTTTGGCAGTACAGAGATAAACAAGTCTGTAACAATATGAATAAAATATGCGGAATGCCTATGATTAGCATACTAATGACTCATCATCATGGTAATCAGCTTGTTTGTGACCTCAAATTGCTGATTGTTGGAAGGAAGTATTGGGACAGAAAAATCAAACTGAAGACTGAGTGTGAGATGCTCTGATCTCACATCAAGCACTGTACAGAACAATACAACACAGATGTGAATGTAAGGTTGTTTAGAAATATGAAGGAACAAATATCAATAAAATGCATTTGTTACACAGTTGGCATCATCATGGGTGAAGGAATTATGTAACATCATTGGAGTTATATGGATGTTGACAATGGCGGGATCAAATCTAACATTTGCATTTTAATCAAAAATAAAATAATTTTCAACAAGCTTCAATTTTAGATGCTGATCATTTTATTTCCAAGATTATAGATAAACCCTTTCCGATGTGTCAACATTAACATTCAATATGCCTAAGTTTTTCTTATTGATTAATTTACAGAGGTTATCTTTGTCAGTTGAATGGTCTCATTATTGAATTATTCAATGTATTACAATGAGAGAAAGCTTATCTACATTTCCAAATCCTCTATCTTTGCGTTTAATCATAAGATGTTTATTATTTGGTGGAATTTTATTGGCATTAGCCATTTTCACAGGTTCATACAGTAGGTTCATACATTGATATATTTGCTTGCTGTAAAATGCAATCAGTAATCACAGATCATTTAATAGGATAAACTATAGAATAGAAAATATACAATTTTGGCATATACAATTTTGTCATTTTCACATATTCCATTATTGAAATAATTGACCTGGCACACACTGATCATAGACTTGTTCAGTATGTCTTTGTGAATAAGAGGGGAACAGAAGACCTCATGATGTTGGTAATGATCAATCACCGAAGATGATCACATAAATGCCAATACATGTAAGGGCACTGCATATAATCTCCAGCTAATGGAACATGCATAATGGAACACGCATAATGGAACATGCAGGGGGATTCATGGAGTGGAACCACACAGCCATACTGCCTAGTCAAAGTGGAACCCTCAGGGCTCTGAGAATGGAACCCAGAGTTGAGAGGAATAAAAAACCAAAGGGTTCAGAGGTCAATAGAGAGAGCAGGCATGTCACCAGTGTCACCAGTCGTTGCCATGTATTTGTGTTGTACCAGCAGTAGTATAAATACGTGTCAGGTTTCACACTCCATGTCAGGAGGGCAGGCAACCCAGATGGGATTTTAATGCTACATTTCATGTGTTATCATTTAGTGGGTTAGTTCACCCCTCATTGGTTTACCATCTGCTGCCCTCTCAGCCACTCTGTTTTCACTGTCTGAATAGGATGGGAACATTCATACTCCACTGTACTCTACTCTACCACCATAATGCCCCTGATCTTACTGGGGACTCACTTCTAGCAATGGACTACATTCACCACATTTTACACAACTTAGTAAAATGAGTTAAATGTCTTTCAATAGAAACTGTCTCACAAATTTGTCTCACAATTTTTTGATATGGATAAAATACTGACATTTTAAACTATTCAAGGTAGTATTATGACGAAATAAAATAACAACAAAGTGAGAACTCTTGCTTCTTTGTTTTGTGAAAAATATGTCGCAGGGAATGCCGACAAAAATGACTTAACCTGGTATGCTTCAACAGAATTCAGGCAATAATAAGAAATAGCTGTCAACCACAATCTCATCAATTATGCAATGTCTATTTTACCCCAAAAACTGTTTTCACTGACCTGATATGGGGAAAAAATATCGATATATATGTATATAAAAAAACTTGATCTGTGTATGATGATAAAGTTTTCTTCCTCTTTCGGAATAATAATCAATGCAGTTGATTCTTGACCTGCATCAGGGTACAATAATATTGTAATATAGGACTTACCACTGAAGTCAAAACTTGTTTTTGTGAAGAAGTCCATAGAGGCTAATGTTGTTTTCCTTTTGCCTTATTTATTTCTATGGTTACAAAAAAATATTTAAAAACAAGATACTTCAGCTCAAACTCCGTTTGGCTTGCTGTATTCACGTTTAGGACAACCACATCTGTAAATTGTCTTGCAGTTTCAATTGTACAGCTTGAAGCCACACATTTATTTGAATTTGTGAGTTAAATTATTCTTCACTGGGTAAGTTTATTCCTCTTACATCATCCGTTCATTTCTGGAGACTGTAGGCTAAATCGATTACAGCCCTCCCTTTATTGACGGGCTCGCTTTTCACACTTGTCAGAAAGCAGACATCCGCCGACTGGCCTCAGCTACCAAATATGCTTATCGTGCAAACACTGCCCTCGACCTGTTTGCATTTTACACTCCGAGATTACAGTTCATTTGAGTAGGGTTGGGCTGTGTTGGGGTGACATATTTGGGGGTTGGGGGCTGGGAATAAGGTGTTTTCGAATTTTCCTCAATTTGAAGATCGTGACATTGTAAATTTAGTGTCAAAAAAAGGTGGTCAATAGGTTATTGACCACTTCCACTTAAAAGGTGCGATATCGTCGGATAACCTTGCTTGTTAGCCTAGTGGTGAATCTCAAGTCAACTAAATCTGACCACTGCTTTAGAATTTGTCAGAATTTGCCCATTAGTAAAACAGAGAAAACAAAATGTCATGAAATATTGAGAAAACATGCTCCATCGCCATGTCAGTGTTGGATGTGTACAGGGGGGGTCGACTTTCAGATGACATTGACGCTATGTAGATGGGAATTGAGAATTGTGCTCCCCCCCCCCCCAACGTTTCTGGTTGTTGACGTTAGACAGTCGCACAAGGCGAAGCGGCTGCTTCTCGTGTTGATTTAGCCACCTTGTCAGCACCGCGCGCCGCTGGACAGCTCCCCGGCAGCGGGATACGTGTGCGCTCTCCTCTAGGACACTTGTGGCGCTTGTTCCAAGTCTTTTAATGGAAAAACAATATCTTTATGTTCCAAGTAAAACTGGAAGTTTACAACTTCAGAGGGAATCTACGGATACCTCGTTTCGAGATTTGTGGCAGACAGCACATCCTCGGTGGCAGAGAGCGCAGCTTCATTGTGAGTAAATTAGATTATTTGATGTGTGTGTGAATTCCCTACCAATGCGTTTCCCGGTTTGACAATTACGTGAATCGTTTATAGTCAGGGATAAAGCAACAAGCAAGACGATGATTTAACTCGTAGTTTAACGTGACAGTATGGAACTGTTGTAACCATGACTTTAGGTAATTAAGAAAATACACCTTGTTTTATAGCCAATTAAATGCAGAATAGACGGCTCTCCTGGTTGATTGAATGGTTCATATAACTGTGTACATGTTTTTGTTATATAGGAGTGCGTTTGGTTCTCTATTCCTCGAATGTCATTTGTGCAGCCTGGTGCGTAAATCTTTACGCTTTGGGTATTCCTTTGTCTCCCCAATGCAATTGTGATCCAGTTTGATTGAGATATTGCTGTCGTTTTTTCTGTCTACTTAAATCAGTGCATAGGTAGTGCATAGGTAGTGCATATGTAGTGCATAGGTAATTAGTAAGCGTATCTGCATGTGTCAGTTGCACGGCGTAATTGTTGCTCTTTCAGATTAGATGTGCATATGTAATTGTCGAATGTTATGTTGCGATGTTGCGTTTTGCGCGTGAGCTCGGTGGCTTGGATAATAACAATGTCTGAAAGTTGTTTTCTTTGCAAGTAATGATGCATTCGGTGATGTGCATTCTCGACATTGGACTGTATTCATTTGCAAATTGTGTTGGTTTGATTGTAAGAATATTGTGGGTGGGAGAAGCAGGCTGCATAGCCAATAAACAATCTACGTACAAACCTATCGTATGCGTATGGGTGGAAAAGTCCTGTGCCATCATTAATGTGCCATTATTCTTTTTTTATAGCATTCTTGTGTTTTACACTCTGCATTGCATATATTTGGTCAGACGTTTATTGGTGTCTAGAGTGGAGTCGATCGAAAAAATATAACTTTCAAAATGCATTTTATTTTCAGTCATTTACAAAAGCCAAGGTGTGTATTGAACAGTCCCATTCTGTAGCAAATCCATTGTAAACCTCATCATGTTGTTTAATCAATTTCCCAATTTGAGTGCGCACACAAAAACCGACCAATCACTGTATTCACCGATTCCAGGTTAACGGCAACAGACTGTCCCTATAGCCTTCACCTGCTTTCAAACATTTGGTTCAGAGGTTTTGGCCAAAAACCGCGAAGCTGCTGTCTGCGTGGACTGGTGCTTAAGCTCCCCTTTCAAAGGCCAGGACCACTGACACATCGAAAGACATGGCTACCAACGGCACCAATGCAGATGGACAAGTAACAGAACTTAACGAAGTGGCAACTAATGACAAACCCAAGTCACTGGACGTGAAAGGGGAAAATACCAAAAAGGATCTTCCCGAAAGAGAAACATGGGGAGGGCGATTCGATTTCCTTCTGTCGTGTGTAGGTTATGCAATTGGACTGGGCAACGTATGGAGATTTCCATATCTTTGTGGAAAAAACGGTGGAGGTAAACACGATTTTTTTAAAAGTCATATCACCTACATATAAGCTCATTTCACTCTTAAGTAGGCCTAAGTGCTTAGTCAATATTGAGAACCGTAATTATTATGAAAAGTGATTACCACAATGTCCCTTGTGTAAGAGCACAGACATGCATTTTTCATTTCCTAATTGAATAAGATTCCAATTAGCTTCCACAGTGGGCTGTAAGTAACATTCAATTGTCGTTTTATTTGGAACATTTCTATTTGGTTTGATTTCCTTGTGTCTATGCAGGAGCCTTCTTGATCCCCTATTTCTTGACACTCATATTCGCTGGGATGCCCCTGTTCCTGCTGGAGACGGCTCTTGGTCAATACACCTCAATTGGTGGGCTTGGAGTCTGGAAACTGGCTCCCGTATTCAAAGGTATACATTCTACTCATGCAATGCTCTTACTGTATGTCTAAAAGCATTTTTTTTGTATCAAATCAAATTCCTGGTAGTCAGGTGGTCCCTTGTGCACCGATCTTTATGTTCTTCTGTAAGTCTCTATGAATATGTTGGAGCATTAGGAGCATGCACAAAAACATGTCATCAATTTCCATCTCATAGGTGTTGGCCTTGCAGCAGCTGTCCTGGCCTTCTGGCTTAACATTTATTACATTGTCATCATTGCCTGGGCCATTTACTATCTCTACAACTCCTTTACCACTGTAAGTACCACACCTTTACCACCTACAACTCCTTTACTACTGTAAGTACCACACCTTCACCACCTACAACTACTTTACCACTGTAAGTACCACACCTTTACCACCAACAACTCCTTTACCACTGTAAGTACCACACCTTTACCACCAACAACTCCTTTACCACTGTAAGTACCACACCTTTACCACCAACAACTCCTTTACCACTGTAAGTACCACACCTTTACCACCTACAACTCCTTTACCACTGTAAGTACCACACATTTACCTCCTACAACTCCTTTACCACTGTAAGTACCACACCTTTACCACCTACAACTCCTTTACCACTGTAAGTACCACACCTTTACCACCAACAACTCCTTTACCACTATAATTACCACACCTTTACCACCTACAACTCCTTTACCACTGTAAGTACCACACCTTTACCACCTACAAACCACATGGGGATGAGACAAACATGTGTTCCAGCTTTGATCTATGCTTTCTGAGGATTGTAACATGCTTGTTGATGCCATGTGAGATTTCTCATTGTGTCAAGGAGGAAAGCATACATTACCCTTCTGTTTTTTTTTACATTATCCTTCTGTTTTTCAGGAACTTCCATGGAGCTCATGTGGCAATCCATGGAACACAGAGAAGTGTTACTCAAACTACAGTATAGTTGATAACACCAATCTTACCAGCGCGGTGATGGAGTTTTGGGAGTAAGACACTAGCTGCTTTAAAAAAAATGTTTGCTTCAGCTCAGCATTACAGTACCCTGCATGGCTGCTTGAGAAGTATAAAAAGACATTTCCTTTGCTGCAAAGCATTCTCCCAGTCTGCATAATAGTCTTATTGTTACTCTCTCTGATCTTAAAGGCGCAACATGCATCAAATGACCGATGGCTTGGAAAAACCAGGGCAGATCCGAGCTCCACTGGCAATAACACTGGCCATCGCTTGGGTCCTAGTGTACTTCTGTATCTGGAAAGGGGTGAGCTGGACTGGCAAGGTAAGAGATTGGTTTCTCATGGCTGATTTAGGTGTATGCAAAAGCTCTCTGTCATCCAATGTGTGACATTGATGCAATATTAATCGTTGTCATATCACCTTAATCAATCATTTATATTGCACTGACTATTGCCCAGATAGACTTTTAGAATGAGAGGAGAGACATCAAACCCTCATGTTCAGTAATCATATTCAGGCTCATGGGCCCTTCTCTAATTCCAATTCTCCTGATACAGAAAATTGGGGAGAAATTTGATGATGAGGAGGAGGAGTGAACAAGCCCTCTAAAATCAGTTTGTTTCCCATTTCTCTCTCCCTCAGTTGGAACAATGTTACTCCCTGGTGTTGCTACGATTTGGAAATCGAATGTGTCATGTGATCATAGAAAATAACATTTGTTGTGGTCACAAAACCACAACATTTCTTGACTGGATTTCTGTTATTTATTTTCTTCTCTTTTTTTCTGTTCTCTGTGCGAGAGATTGGAGGACAATAAATCCATTGGTATTCCTCTCTAAAGAAAAGGCCTTTGTTTAAGATGAGACTGAATTGCAAATGTGTTAATTCAATGGCGTATAGCGCATCTGCACTTGACAGTGTTAACATGCATTAATTTCCTGCTGATGGTGACTCATTTATTTGACTTTCTAGGTTGTGTACTTCTCGGCCACGTACCCCTATTTCATGCTTTTCATTCTGTTCTGCCGTGGAGTGACTCTACCTGGAGCTATGGATGGAATTCTCTTCTATATCACCCCTAACTTTGAAAAACTAAAAGAATCTGAGGTACTGAATGAATTTCTCATTCTTTGTAAGACAAATACCTGTATGGGAGTCATTCATTTTCAGCCCCTTTGTCAAACAGCTAAATGGTTCTCTCCCCTTGTCAGGTATGGCTGGATGCTGCCACTCAGATATTTTTCTCCTACGGTTTGGGACTGGGCTCACTGATAGCTCTTGGGAGCTATAACCCTTTTAATAATAATGTTTACAGGTAAGATGGAGGTCGGCTTCTATTAAATGGAAATATAATGTATCAGACAAGACCTGAAAAGGCAACAATTCGACCAGTATACCTTAACAGTAAATGTGATTGTAAAGTGGACCTTACTATCAGCCATGTACAATGAGAAGCCTAAATCAATGTTATTCCAATCGATAAAGTATACTGAACAAAAATATAAATGTAATTATTTTACTGAGTTGCAGTTCATATAAGGAAATCAGTCAATTTAAATGGATTTCACATGACTGGGCAGGGGCACATCCATGTGTGGTCCTGTGAGGGCATAGGTTCACCCACTGGGGAGCCAGGCCCAGCCAATCATGAGTTTTCCCACAAAAGGGCTTTATTATAGACAGAAATACTTTTCAGTTTCATCGGTTGTCTGAGTGGTTGGTCTCAGACGATCCCACAGGAGAAGAAGTCGGCTGTGGAGGTCCTGGGCTGGTGTGGTTAAACATGGCCTTTTATTGTCCCCAGCACAAGGTGCACCTGGGTAATGATCATGCTGTTTAATCAACTTCTTGATATGCCACACCTGTCAGGTGGATGTATTATCTTGACAAAAGAGAAATGCTCACTAACAGGGATGTAAACAAATTTGTGCACAACATTTGAGAGAAATAAGCTTTTTGTGCATATGGAACATTTCTGGATCTTTTATTTCAACTCTTGAAACATGGGAACAACACCTTTACATGTTGTGTTCACATTTTTGTTCGGTATGCTATAATTCAGTCCCATATGGGGCCCTTCATATGGCTTTGGATGTCGTAGTATACATCAAATAAAATTAGCCAACAATTTCACAACTTCTTCCCCAAACAGCACATCCATGGTTCTAGGTCACACAAATTGCTCATCAGTTATATAATGATTTCAGACTCAGCTTGCGTTTATTTCAATTTACTTGTTGTTTATTAGCGACCCAATATTATCTAGCTACAGGCCACACTTTATATGATGCAATTAGGTTTGTAAATAAGGATTGATTTTGGAAAACTCAAATAGGGGCTTGACATTCATTAGAAATGGACATTGCATTATTTAATATTTAGGTATTACTGTGACATTAAACTTCTTTGGAAAAAATAACATTGTTCCCCATTGGAATGCTATACAAAAAGTAAATTGCACATATTTTTACAATCTCAGTGCACATCTTATGTGGCCAATATAAATATGTTACTAAGCGGGGATATGTTTTCCACTCAGCAATAATAAGGAATCAACTCTCTCTCTCCTGAGAAGGGCCTTTTTAGGAATCCATGATGATGTTACAAAAGAGATCACAGATCACCTTAAGCTCTGACAACAGGACGTTTTCATGTTTCCTTTCCCCAGAGACTCTATCATAGTGTGCTGCATCAACTCCTTCACCAGCATGTTTGCGGGCCTGGTCATCTTCTCTATTGTGGGCTTCATGGCGAATGTGACTAACAGACCAATACAAGAAGTCGCAGCTTCAGGTAAACTCAATGCTCCCTCAGAGCACAATAGGGAAGTAATGTTGTCTATTCTGACTCCTGCTCACTGCCTCAATCCACACAGAGAAATGTATCCCGGAGAACAGCGAGCTAATGCGGTGTGTTGTGTGTTTGGTATGCAGGTCCAGGCCTGGCTTTTCTGGCATACCCCGAGGCTGTGACCCAGCTGCCTATTTCTCCTCTCTGGGCTATCCTGTTCTTCTCCATGCTGCTGATGCTGGGGATTGACAGTCAGGTAAGGCTGTTTTCATTGACTGCTCCCAGATCTGTTGGGGCTTTAGCCCAATCCTCTCACTATTGTTGTCATGCTTGTCAGGGGAGCTGGCTAAAGCACCTACAGATCTGGGACTGGCTACTTAGGTTCTGACCTAAATGTGTTAGCACAGGTATATATGACACTGGTTTTCTCTGGTCTCTCCACAGGAGAAGCACACTGGCTAATAGATTTTTTTCCCTAGTGGACAGATACACTGTAGCTGAGCCTTGACTTTTACAGTCAACTCCTTTTAATGCAACTATATCACCTCTCTCTCTTCCCCCGGGTGCTCTGTTCTCCTGCTTTCAGCTTGTGTATGATATTTGGGTAGCCTAACTCTAAGGCCACTGAGTCTGCTAGCAATTATGCTAAATGCTGCTACTCCCGTTTACACAAAACAGATAAATCATAACATTGCACACTTGCGCTCTGACTATTTTTGTAATGGAAATGTAATGGTTCAGCAAGATAAATGGCTATATGACATGTTACAGTTATATTTTCGAGGTCGCTGCCAAAATGGGGTTGCTAGTGCTTAAAAACTAATGGAAATACACTATATATACAAAAGTATGTGGACACCCCTTCCAATTAGTGGATTAGGCTATTTCAGCCACAGCCATGCAATCTCCATAGACAAACATTGGCAGTAAAATGGCCTTACTGAAGAGCTCAGTGATCTTCAACGTGGTATCGTCATAGAATGCCACCTTTCCGACAAGTCAGTTTGTCAAATGTCTGCCCTGCTAGAGCTGCCCCGGTCAACTGTAAGTGCTGTTATTGTGAAGTGGAAATGTCTAGGAGCAACAACGGCTCAGCCGTGCAGTGGTAGGCCACACATGCTCACAGAACAGAACCACAGAGTGCTGAAGCTTGTAGCGAATAAAAGTAGTCTTTCCTCGGTTGCAACACTCACTACCAAGTTCCAAACTGCCTCTGGAAGCAACCTCAGCACAATAAGTAAGTTTGAAGAACTTGGCCATGTACTGTTATAGTCTCTACCCGGCACAGCCAGAGGAGGACTGGCCACCCCTCAGAGCCTGGTTCCTCTCTAGGTTTCTTCCTAGGTTCCTGCCTTTCTAGGGAGTTTTTCCTAGCCACCGTGCTTCTACATCTGCATTGCTTGCTGTTAGGGATTTTAGGCTGGGTTTCTGTATAGCACTTTGTGACATGAGCTGATGTAAAAAGGGCTTTATAAATACATTTGATTGATTGAATAACTGTTTGCCAGGAGCTTCATGAAATGGGTGTCCATGGCCGAGCAGCTGCACACAAGCCTAAGATCACCATGCGCAATGCTAAGCGTCGGCTGTAGTGGTGTAAAGCTCACCGCCATTGAACTCTGGAGCAGTGGAAACTTGTTTTCTGGAGTGATGAATCATGCTTCACCATCTTGCAGTCTGATGGACGAATCTGGGTTTGGCAGATGCCAGAATACTACCTGCCCGAATGCATAGTGCCAACTGTAAAGTTTGGTGGAGGAGGAATAATGGTCTGGGACTGTTTTTCATGGTTCAGGCTAGGCCCCTCAGTTCCAATGAAGGGACATTTTAACTCTACAGCATACAATGACATTATAGACAATTGTGTGCTTCCAACTTTGTGGCAAAGGTTTGGGGAAGGCTCTTTCCTGTTTCAGCATGGGAATGCCCTCGTGCACAAAGTGATGTCAATACAGAAAAGTTTTTTCGAGATCGGTGTGGAAGAACTTGACTGCACAGCACAGAGCCCCATCGAACACTTTTGGGATGAATTGGAATGCTGACTGTGAACTATGCCTAAATCACCCAACATCAGTGCCCGACCTTATATTGCTCTTGTGGCTGAATGGAAGCAAATCCATGCAGCAATGTTCCAACATTTAGCGGAATGCCTTCCCAGAAGATTGGAAGCTGTTATAGCAGCAAAGGGGGAACCAACTCCATATTAATGCCCATGATTTTGGAGTGAGATGTTCAGCAGGTGTACACATACTTTTGGTCATGGGGCGGCAGGTAGCCTAGTGGTTAGCGCGTTGGGCAAGTAACCGAAAGGTTGCTAGATCGAATCCCTGATCTGACAAGGTAAAAATCTGTCATTCTGCCCCTGAAAAGGAAGGTAGGCCATCAATGTAAATAAGAATTTGTTCTTAGCTGACTTGCCAAGTTAAATCAAGGTGAAATTAAAAGATAGTGTACTCAGACCTCTTGACTTTATCCACACTTTGTTACATTTTGACCCACAAGGGCAAAGTGAAAACAGGCTTTTAATTATTTTTTGCAAATTATTTCAAAATAAATATCAGAAATACTTAATTTACATAAATATTCAGACCCTTTGCTATGAGACTCGAAATTGAGCTCAGGTTCATTCTATTTCCATTGATCATCCTAGACATGTTTCTACAACTTGATTAGAGTCCACCTGTGGTAAATTCAATTGATTGGACATGATTTGGGAAGGCACACACATGTCTATATAAGATCCCAAAGCATGTCAGAGCAAAAAGCAAGCCATGAGGTTTAAGGAATTGTCCGTAGAGCTCCGATGACAGAATTGAATCGAGGCACAGATCTGGGGAAGGGTACCAAAACAATTCTGCAGCGCTGAAGGTCCCCAAGAACACAGTGGCCTCCATCATTCTTAAATGGAAGAAGTTTGGAACCACCAGGACTCTTCCTAGAGCTGGCCAAACTGAGCAATCGGGGGAGAAGGGCCTTGGTCAGGGAGGTGACCAAGAACCTGATGGTCACTCTGACAGAGCTACAGAGTTCCTCTTTGGAGATGGGAGAATCTTCCAGAAGGACAACTATCTCTTCAGCACTCTACCAATCAGGCCTTTATGGTAGAGTGGCGAGACGGAAGCCTCTCAGAAAAAGGCACATGACAGCCCACTTGGAGTTTGCCAAAAGGCAACTAAAGGACTCCCAGACATGAGAAACAAGATTCTCCCCGGTCTGATGAAACCAAGATTGAACTCTTTGGCCTGAATGCCAAGCGTCACATCTGGAGGAAACCAGAATCCGCTCATCACCTGGCCAATACCATCCCTACAGTGAAACATGGTGGTGGCAGCATAATGCTGTGGGGATGTTTCTCAGTGGCAGGGACTGTGAGACTAGTCAGGTTGGAGGGAAAGATGAACAGAGGAAAGTACAGAGAGATTCTTGAGGAAAACCTACCCCAGGGCACTCAGGACCTCAGACTGGGGTGAAGGTTCACCTTCTAACAGGACAACGACCCTAAGCACACAGACAAGCCAATGCTGGACTGGCTTCAGGACAAGTCTCTGAATGTCCTTGAGTGGTACAGCCAGAGCCTGACTTGAATCTGATCGAAGGGATTTCTTTATTTCTACTATTTTCTACATTGTAGAATAATAGTGAAGACTATGAAATAACACATGTGGAATCATGTAGTAACAAAAAAAATGTTAAACAAATCAAAATATATTTTATATTTCAGATTCTTCAAATAGCCACCCTCTGCCTTGATGACAGCTTTGCTCACTCTTGGCATTCTCTCAATGACTACCTCATGAAGCTGGTTGAGAGAATGCCAAGTGGGTGGGATGCACTGTATATATATAACACTGTATATATATAACATGGTGGTCCTTGTATATATTTACAAAATTAAATGTATATATATTTTTTTCTACCATTTATATAGTTAGTTCTGGATAATATGTTGGTTATTACAATGTATGCTTTCCATGATCTGAATTAATTCAATATAATCCATGAATATCTGTCATCTTGGTTGCATGGTTATCATACCATACATGGACCACCATGTTATAAATAAACAAATGTATATTTGCCCAATCAGTAAAATGAATGTACAACAGTGATACTATCCTTCTAGGGATCCATGTCCCTGTCATTTCCAATTACCAGTGCACTTTTTTGGTTATTTTTTAGTTAAAAAATAAATAAATAACAATTTAATAAATTATGCAGTTGATAAAAATGTATTTATTGTGAAAAAATTACAAATAGGAACAAGATGATCAATTATAGATTACACATGAAGTGATGCCTTGAATAGATACTAAGGAAAGTACTGTAAATATCTCCCCTTTTTAGCTGAGTGTCCCCCATTTTGTGTGTGTGTTTGTAGTTCTGCACAGTGGAGGGCTTTATAACAGCTCTGGTGGATGAGTTTCCCAGGGCACTGAGGGGCAGGAGGGAGCTCTTCATTGCTGCTGTCTGCCTGGTCTCCTACCTGATCGGCCTGTCCAACATCACACAGGTACAGCACACCACAGCACACCACATAACACGCTCTCTCTCTCTCTCTCTCTCTCTCTCTCTCTCTCTCTCTCTCTCTCTCTCTCTCTCTCTCTCTCTCTCTCTCTCTCTCTCTCTCTCTCTCTCTCTCTCTCTCTCTCTCTCTCTCTCTCTCTCTCACACTCTCTTTCTCATGTCACTATGTCAATTCCACTAATGCCATTGACCAACCAGTTAAACCTCCAAGCTCAATGATACAGTAGTTGATAGAAACTGTGAATTACATTGGATAACGCTATTGCTGTTTAATTTAATTTATTGAAAAAACAGATTTGTTTAGACCATTCTGTTTGTTTGATTACACATGCTGTTGAAATCAGATCCCAACACTCATTTTTCCATCTGAGATAAGGACATTGATATAATGTAGAGACCACAGACCACTGCATATGGGTTCTTTTGGTACTGTGACTCATCCATCTGTGTTGTGTCACTAGGGAGGCCTGTACGTGTTCAAGCTCTTCGACTACTACTCTGCCAGTGGGATGTGCCTGCTCTTCCTGGTCTTCTTTGAGTGCATCTCCATATCCTGGTTCTATGGTAGGTAGAGTCTCTAGGCAACATCAAATACACACAGTAGCTACATTATTGCAGTGAATAGTATACATCAGAAACACCCTATTTCAACATGACAAAATTACCTGTTACAGTGATATATCCTCGGGTAAGATTTGTGAAAAAGAAATTAAAGCATTTTCTCTCTGTTCCTAAAGTGAGGGGATGAACAATGAATGAACTAGATGGTCTAGGTACAGTTGAATGATAGAATAACCTGACACCTGTCCAAAGACATCAGTCCAACTTCAACCCCTGGGATTTCAACTCTGCTAACGTGTCCTACACTACACCAACTCTCCTTCCTCATCACAATTCACGGCAGACTAGCGGTAAAATTGGAAGAAATTGAATTTGAATACTTTGATCATGCATTCATTTGGCTCACAGGTGTGAACAAGTTCTATGACAACATCCAGGAGATGATTGGCTACAAGCCCTGTATATGGTGGAAGCTGTGCTGGGTCTGTTTCACTCCTCTCATCGTGGCTGTAAGTAGTACAACCATACAAATCCAATACAACATCATGACATGAAAAATGAAAATAACCAATAACATCAATAATGATAATAGGGACCACAATGGAAATAACAGCCAACTATATTGTGCAATCCTGGTCACGTAAAAAAAAAGAAGCTTTGTACCATGTGTATATATCTATTATTTTTTACTGTCAAATAAAATAAATCAATCAGTCACTGACTTGCCTCAAGCAATTCTGAGGCAGAGACAGAAAGTGCCTAAGAAACTGTGGTGTCGGGATTAATAAGGATCGTACCATGTCTCCCACAGGGGGTGTTCCTGTTCAGTGCAATCCAAATGGTTCCTCTCACCTTGAACAACTACGTGTTCCCCGCCTGGGGCCAGGGAGTGGGCTGGCTCATGGCTCTGTCCTCCATGGTCCTCATTCCTGGTTACATGGTCTACATGTATTTCGGACTCAAGGGCACCTGGAAAGAGGTAAGTGACACGATAATGATTATGGATATAATTCTCCCGTTTCTCTAAGTGCAAGAGAATCAATTCAATTTGGTAATGATTGATATGTAACCTTAATGATAAAAAAACAAACATGTTTAAGAACTAGTAAAAATATAATTTCAGTCAGGTTCTCCTCTCTGGACATGTTAGAGTTGCACTCATTGTGTTACCTAATGAACTGTTTTGTTGTGAATTTTTCTCAGCGTCTGCAGATAATGTTTCAACCGCCTGCAGTGGTTCGACGGCCACAGGAGAATGGGCCTGAGGCAGTGGTTGCGGAGACCAACATAGCTAGTCCTTCTAACCCGGCCAACCCAGCTAACCTGGCCAACCCAGTTAGCCCTGCCAACCCAGCAAGCCCTGGCAACCCAGCTAGTTCTGGCAACCCGGTTAGTTCTGGCAACCCAGCTAGTCCTGCCAACTCAACTGCTACAAGCCCGGTTGCTGCAGCCCCGGCCAGCCCAACACCTCCAGCCATTCCAGTTACTCTGGCTAGCCCTCTGAACCCAACCAGTCTCCCTACCGTCCCTACCGTCCCTATCACTCCAGCCAACCCAACCAGCCCTACCAGCCCACCACCCAATCCAGTTAGCGCAACACCAACTGAGCCAGCCATCCCACCACTCAATACAGCGAGCTCAACCAACTCAACCAACCTTACCAACCTAACCAACGCAGAGGCCAATGTCTAGACAAGGCAGAACCCTCATGGAGAAAGTGCAGTCAACGTCGAACATTACCAAGGACTTCCAAGATTTTAATTGATTCACCTACCTCCATGGGCAATATCTGATCAAACCGGATTTAAAAATCATGTTTCATTTTTCTGCATTTGTAAAGCCAACACGCTGATGTGTTTTTATTGGTATGCATTATAAATACACAAATCAAAGACTGTTAGTGTTCACAAAATCTACTGTAATCTGGGTTAAAAAAAATATGTAAGCATACTGTGTAATACTGTGAGAGAAAAAAAACGATTGAAAATGTAGAATAGCAATTTGTTGAATATCTTCATGAACCAAGTAAATACAGTGTGACTATAGTAGAGATGAAGTTCTGGTGAACAAAATGGTCGGGGTCAAATTATTGTGGTTGTTTACTAAGCCTTACTTGCACTCTGTGGGGCTGATTACAGGCCACATGGCAATGAGGGAACTCTGATGAAGAAGCACAATGCCAATAAGAAGTTTAAAGTCTATGAACCCTGGATTTATCCAGTATTAATGTTGCAAAATATTTTCTGTGTGAGAGAGACTGTTATTTTATCACCATTTTTTGTATTTTTTAAAAACTTTTATGTGATTGAAACATTTTTTGAATTATTTTTAGGATGTTTTCTACTATCAGTGTTGTGACCGAGGACCAAAATTGTAGGCAGACGAAAGCAAGAACTGTCTATGCCATGCAGTGTTCAGTTTGCGAAGCACAGGGTATCAAAAACGTACATACAATGCAAAAGAACAGGGTATAGAAAAGTGATTTACAAACATTGACTATCCCTTAATGCTGACAGTCAATCCTGTTTACTTTTTTGCGTGCTTTCCTCAGTACATCAGGTAAAATTCCAAAATGTCTCCTGAAAGATCCAAAACGAGAACAGAGAAGGCTTTAAGCCAGTTATCAACCAATTTATGCCAAGCCATAGTCTGTTTGCATGACTCGGCTGATCTCCAGAAAATCAATTTGTATGCTAGAAAACAATATTGGACCATCTCTATGTTTAAAGATAGTCCTTTTTTGTTCACTCTTATGTGTAATGATCAATTATAGTTTGATCAGTATGTATTCAGCAATACATATGTAGATGTAGAGGTGCAGGCCAGTAGAAGAGTGGTCTGTTTCTAATTGTCTTTTCGTTGTCTTTGCTTTACTAGTGAAAAGCACAAAGCTTTAACTTTTGCCATGGCATGTTAAGACAATGCTAGTTTGCTTCTATGGCAGCTATAGTGAAAAGCATTTGGTCCAACAAAACAAGTTTACTTTGAAAAGCAAAACAACTAAGTGAAAATGTGAAATGGCTACAGTTCATGTCCTGTCACTTTTGTATAAAGTTACTCTACCACAGTTTTCTTGGAACCTTGTTGTAAAACTGTACTGTGTAAAACATGTAACTGTGAATGTTTGTAATACATTGGAAGTTATTGTCTAAATGTTGAAAAAATTTCGAAAGGAGTTGCTGTTTTCTGCAATAATATTTTCACAGAAACTAAAGCACATATCTGACAGAAATATACAAAATGGTGATGACAATGAAGACATTGGCGATTATATTAAAAATAGAAACTATGTCTAGTAAAAAATGATATTGTTTTGTATATTTTTAACAGTCTCACTGCCTAATGTACAACAAAATATAAACATGATATGTATTTAAATGGTGTCATATGATAAAGCACGATTGTCATGTTATAAAAAAAGAAAAGGCTGAAAAAATAAAGAATTATAGAAAATATGAATAACTGTCCTGCATTTGTTGATTACTGTGCTCAAGCAAAATGTAGTGTTTGCTGTACAGTAGCTTTTGATGTTGTGAAATTAGGTCACCATAATAGACCTCTCAAATACTAAACAGAAAACATCAGGAACACCTGCTCTCTCCATGACATAGACTGATCAGGTGAATCCAGGTGAAAGCTATGATCCCTTATTGATGTCACTTGTTAAATACACTTCAATCAGTGTAGATGAAGGGGAGGAGACAGGATAGAGAAAGATTTTTAAGCCTTGAGAGAATTGAGACATGGATTGTGTATGTATGTGTGCCATTCAGAGGGGGAATGGGAAAAACAAAAGATTTAAGTGCCTTTGAACGGGTTATGGTAGTAGGTGCCAGGCACACCGGTTTGAGTGTGTCAAGAACTGCAACACTGCTGGGTTTTTCACACTCAATAGTTTCCCATGTGTATCAAGAAAGGTCCACCACCCAAAGGACATCTAGCCAACTTAATACAACTATGGGAAGCATTGGAGTCAACATGTGCCAGCATCCGTGTGGAACACTTTCAACACATTGTCCAAGCCCTGACGAATTCAGGCTGTTCTGAGGGCAAAAGGTGGTTGAACTCAATATTAGCAAGGTGTTCCTAATGTTTTACATTTACATTTACATTTAAGTCATTTAGCAGACGCTCTTATCCAGAGCGACTTACAAATTGGTGCATTCACCTTATGACATCCAGTGGAACAGCCACTTTACAATAGTGCATCTAAATATTTTAAGGGGGGAGGGGGTGAGAAGGATTACTTTATCCTATCCTAAGTATTCCTTAAAGAGGTGGGGTTTCAGGTGTCTCCGGAAGGTGGTGATTGACTCCGCTGTCCTGGCGTCGTGAGGGAGTTTGTTCCACCATTGGGGAGCCAGAGCAGCGAACAGTTTTGACTGGGCTGAGCAGGAACTGTACTTCCTCAGTGGTAGGGAGACGAGCAGGCCAGAGGTGGATGAACGCAGTGCCCTTATTTGGGTGTAGGGCCTGATCAGAGCCTGGAGGTACTGAGGTGCCGTTCCCCTCACAGCTCCGTAGGCAAGCACCATGTCCTTGTAGCGGATGCGAGCTTCAACTGGAAGCCAGTGGAGAGAGCGGAGGAGCGGGGTGACGTGAGAGAACTTGGGAAGGTTGAACACTAGACGGGCTGCGGCGTTCTGGATGAGTTGTAGGGTTTAATGGCACAGGCAGGGAGCCCAGCCAACAGCGAGTTGCAGTAATCCAGACGGGAGATGACAAGTGCCTGGATTAGGACCTGCGCCGCTTCCTGTGTGAGGCAGGGTCGTAATCTGCGGATGTTGTAGAGCATGAACCTACAGGAACGGGCCACCGCCTTGATGTTAGTTGAGAACGACAGGGTGTTGTCCAGGATCACGCCAAGGTTCTTAGCGCTCTGGGAGGAGGACACAATGGAGTTGTCAACCGTGATGGCGAGATCATGGAACGGGCAGTCCTTCCCCGGGAGGAAGAGCAGCTCCGTCTTGCCGAAGTTCAGCTTGAGGTGGTGATCAGTCATCCACACTGATATGTCTGCCAGACATGCAGAGATGCGATTCGCCACCTGATCATCAGAAGGGGAAAGGAGAAGATTAATTGTGTGTCGTCTGCATAGCAATGATAGGAGAGACCATGTGAGGTTATGACAGAGCCAAGTGACTTGGTGTATAGCGAGAATAGGAGAGGGCCTAGAACAGAGCCCTGGGGGACACCAGTGGTGAGAGCGCGTGGTGAGGAGACAGATTCTCGCCACGCCACCTGGTAGGAGCGACCTGTCAGGTAGGACGCAATCCAAGCGTGGGCCGCGCCAGAGATGCCCAACTCGGAGAGAGTGGAGAGGAGGATCTGATGGTTCACAGTATCGAAGGCAGCCGATAGGTCTAGAAGGATGAGCGCAGAGGAGAGAGAGTTAGCTTTAGCGGTGCGGAGCGCCTCCGTGTTACAGAGAAGAGCAGTCTCAGTTGAATGACTAGTCTTGAAACCTGACTGATTTGGATCAAGAAGGTCATTCTGAGAGAGATAGCGGGAGAGCTGACCAAGGACGGCACGTTCAAGAGTTTTGGAGAGAAAAGAAAGAAGGGATACTGGTCTGTAGTTGTTAACATCGGAGGGATCGAGTGTAGGTTTTTTCAGAAGGGGTGCAACTCTCGCTCTCTTGAAGATGGAAGGGACGTAGCCAGCGGTCAGGGATAAGTTGATGAGCGAGGTGAGGTAAGGGAGAAGGTCTCCGGAAATGGTCTGGAGAAGAGAGGAGGGGATAGGGTCGAGCGGGCAGGTTGTTGGGCGGCCGGCCGTCACAAGACACGAGATTTCATCTGGAGAGAGAGGGGAGAAAGAGGTCAGGGCACAGGGTAGGGCAGTGTGAGCAGAACCAGCAGTGTCGTTTGACTTAGCAAACGAGGATCGGATGTCGTCGACCTTCTTTTCAAAATGGTTGACGAAGTCATCTGCAGAGAGGGAGGAGGGGGAGGGGGAGGAGGATTCAGGAGGGAGGAGAAGGTGGCAAAGAGCTTCCTAGGGTTAGAGGCAGATGCTTGAAATTTAGAGTGGTAGAAAGTGGTTTTAGCAGCAGAGACAGAGGAGGAAAATGTAGAGAGGAGGGAGCGAAAGGATGCCAGGTCCGCAGGGAGGCGAGTTTTCCTCCATTTCCGCTCGGCTGCCCGGAGCCCTGTTCTGTGAGCTCGCAATGAGTCGTCAAGCCACGGAGCGGGAGGGGAGGACCGAGCCGGCCTGGAAGATAGGGGACATAGAGAGTCAAAGGATGCAGAAAGGGAGGAGAGGAGGGTTGAGGAGGCAGAATCAGGAGATAGGTTGGAGAAGGTTTGAGCAGAGGGAAGAGATGATAGGATGGAAGAGGAGATTTGTTTTGTATGCTCAGTCTGCATCAAACCCCTGAGTAGTAATTGGCAAATGTTTTGAATCTCTAAAAAGAGAGACTAGATATTTGTCATCATATTTGTAATTAATAGATTTACACACTTAAGAAAATGTCATCTAGAAAAAATTATGTAAGGATTTGTAGCAAATATATAGCAAGAACGGAAAAGCATATAAAGGCAATTGTTAATTACTATTATCTTGGAGGTGTACTATAGAACCAGGTGGGAGACTAGAAATGCAATATAAATCCATTGTTCAGTATACCGGGGAAAGAAATCCTGACAAAGGTAACAGTAGCCCAGGCCAATGTTTTCACTACAATAAATCATTTCTCACCAAAACATTTGGCTTTTGGAGAGTTTAGAACAACCATGAAAAGACAATGAGAGCAAAATGTCTGAAACCTTCCCTTGTGATGTACAGTAGTGTTTCAGAAACCCAGTCTGATAGCGAAGCCTCAGCAGGCTAGAAAAACATCACCAGAAAACAGCTCTGGCCCCGGGACCTGGCGTGCCGACCCGCCTCATCTCTCCAACCTTTTACAGCTGTGTGTGTGTCTTCCTTCATTCTCCCCAACCTCCTGCAGTTGCTGCATCCATTAGCTTCCAGTGTGATAAACGAGACTGCACCAGCTGACACCACAACAATGACTCGCAAACAATGAGACATACCCTCTAGTAGCTTGTGGCAAATTGTGTGTGTGTGTGGGGGCGTGCATGCTTGTGTGTGTATGTGCGTGTGTGTGTGTAACTTCATATCAAATTGGGGGTTGAATAATGCCTATAATGGCAGTACATATAAACTTGCCGATGATGGATGGCTTAGAAGCCTCCCTATTCCCAGTAGTGTAATTTAGCATCATTACCCATGAAAACCAGTCACCGCTGAGGCCACTGAAGCTGACGTCTTATGTCCACAAAGACAATGGATCATCGTTCTCAGCTGGGGAGGACACAAGAAGGAAGCTCTTGATTAGTTGGAAGCAATCTAGCAGAACACAGTTATTCTTCTGTTTCGAAATCAAAATTCAGCATTGCAGCATCAAATTGTGATAAATATAACACAATTGTCATTGGAAATACAAGTCTTTCTCCATATAGAGACCCATAAATGTACATACATTGACTGTTAATACAGCATATATTTTACCATACATACCAGTGGAGGGTGCTGAGGGGAGGACGTCTCATAATAATGGCTGGGATGGAGTCAACGGAATGGTATCAAACACATGTTTTTCTTTGGTTTTCATGTGTTTGAAGCCATTCCATTCACTCCATTCCAGCCATTATACTCCATTCCAGCCATTTGTATGAGTCGCTCTCCCCTCAGCAACCTCCATTGATACAAATAGTGGCTTCAGAAAGTATTTAGACCCCTTGACTTTTTACACATTTTATTACGTTATAGCCTTATTATGAAATAGATTTTTTTATTCTCTTAGCAATCGACACAGAATACCCCATAATGATAAAGTAAAAACAGGTTTTTGGAAATTGTAGCACATGTATTACAAATAAAAACAGAAATACCTTATTTACGTAAGTATTCAGACCCTCCACCAATCTGGCCTTTATGGTAGATTGGCCAGACGGAAGCCACTCATCAGTAAAAGGCACATGACAGCCCACTTGGAGTTTGCCAAAAGGCACTTAAAGACTTAGACCATGAGAAACAAGATTCTCTGGTCTGATGAAACCAAGATTGAACTCATAGGCCAGAATTCCAAGAGTCACGTCTGGAGGAATCCTGACACTATCCCTAGAGTGAAGTATGGTGGTGGCAGCATCATGCTGTGGGAATGTTTTTCAGTGGCAGGGCCTGGGAGACTAGTCAGGATCGAGGCCTCAGACTGGGGCGAAGGTTCACCTTCCAACAGGACAACAACCTGAAGCACACAGCCAAGACAACTCAGGAGTGGCTTCGGGATAAGTCTCTGAATGTCCTTGAGTGGCCCAGCCAGAGCCCAGACTTGAACTGGATTTAACATCTCTGGAGAGACCTGAAAATAGCTGTGCAACAACGCTCCCCATCCAACCTGACAGAACTTGAGAGGATCTGCGTGAAGAATGGGAGAAACTCCCCAAATACAGGTGAGCCAAGCTTGTTGCATCATACCCAAGAAGATTCGAGGCTGTAAGCGCTGCCAAAGGTGCTTCAACAAAGTACTGAGTAAAAGATCTGAATTCTCATGTAAATGTGATATTTCAGTTTTTTATGTATTAAGAAATGAGCAAAAATGTCTACAAATTAGCAAACATTTCTAAAAACCTGTTTTTGCTTTGTCATTATGGGGTATTGTGTGTAGATTGATGAGGGAAAACAACCATTGTGGAAAAAGTCAAGGGGTCTGAATACGTCCCGAAGGCACTGTACACATGTGACAGATATGACTTATACCTCCACATAAAAAATACCACACTGAGGACCGTAGGACCCCATCGGACATTCCTCCAGACATAAAATGGTGTATGTGTCCTCTGCTTGGACATCAAGAGATTGAGACAAGGATGTTCGAAAAGGAAAGGTGAGAAGGGGTAAAAAAAATTGTTTGGTGTTTATCATTTCTTGGCACATTCAGTGGTGAGACTATTTTAAAATGTAAAAAAGTGCTAGGAGTGTGGCCGCAGGAGAGGACACTGTATGAGCAAACTGGTGATCCATGATGCTTTTATGAAAGGATCACAGAACGCTGGGGTTTAGAATCTCACACAGGCCACTATGATTAATCCTCATAGCCCACTTAGAAGAGGAAAAATCATTCTGCTGCTAGGATCAAAAGATTGATAATTATGAGGCTTTCCTTTTACAGTACAGCATACACAAATCAGAAGCAGCCTCTGTTCTTGAACATATCAATACAGAAGTGGTCAGATGACGCGGATGCTACACTACAGGACTGTTTTGCTACCACAGACTGGAATATCTTCCGGGATTCATCTAATGGCATTGAGTACACCACCTCAGTCATCGGCTTCATCAGTAAGTGCGTCGACGACGTCGTCCCCACAGTGACTGTACGTACATATCCCAACCAGAAGCCATGGATTTCAGGCAACATCCGCATCGAGCTAAAGGCTTTCTTATAAGAAATCCCGCTATGCCCTCAGACGAACCATCAAACAGGCAAAGCGTCAATACAGGATTAAGATTACACTCGTCGGATGTGGCAGGGCCTGAAAACTATTACGGATTACAAAGGGAAACCCAGACGTGAGCTGCCCAGTGATGCGAGCATACCAGACGAGCTAAATGCCTTTTATGCTGGCTTCGAAGTAAGCAACACTGAAGCATGCACGAGAGCACCAGCTATTGTGGATGACTGTGTGATAACCCTCTCGATAGCCAATGACCTTTAAACAGGTCAGCATTCACAAAGCAGCTGGGCCAGACTAATTACCAGGATGTGTACTCAAAGCATGTGTGGACCAACTGTCCAGTGTCTTCACTGACATTTTCAACCTCTCCCTGACCGAGTCTGTATTACCTACATGTTTCAAGAAGAACACCATAGTCCCTGTGCTCAAGGAAGCGAAGGTAACCTGTCTAAATGATTACCGCCCCGTTGCACTCATGTCAGCAGCCATGAAGTGCTTTGAAAGGCAGGTCATGACTCACATCAGCAGCATCCTCCCAGAAACCCTAGACTCAATCCAATTTGCGTACCGCCCCAACAGATCCACAGATGATGCAATCTCAATCGCACTCCACACTGCCCTTTCTCACCTGAACAAAAGGAATCTATGTGAGAATGCTTTTCATTGACTACAGCTCAGCGTTCAACACCATACAACCCACAAAGCTCATCACTAAGCTAAGGTCTCTGGGACTAAACACCTCCCTCTGCAACTGGATCCTGGACTTCCTGACGGGCTGCCCCCAGGTGTTATGGGAAGGCAACAACACATCTTCCACGCTGATCCTTAACACTCGGGCCCCTCAGGGGGGTGTACTTAGTCCCCGTCCTGTATTCCCTTTTCACCCACGACTGCGTGGCCAAACATGACTCCAACACCATCATTAAGTTTTCTGACGACACAACAGTGGTAGGCCTGATCACTGACAATGATGAGACGGCCTATAGGGAGGAGGTCAGAAAACTTGCAGTGTGGTGCCAGGACAACAACCTCTCTCTCAATGTGAGCAAGACAAAGAAGCTGATCGTGAACTACATGAGAAGGCGGGCCAAACAGGCCCCCATTATCATCGGCGGGGCTGTAATGGAGCGGGTCGAGAGTTTCAAGTTCCTTGGTGTCCACATCACCAACAAACTAACATGGCTAAACATACCAAGACAGTTGTGAAGAGGGCACAACAAAACCTTTTCCCCCTTAGGAGATTGAAAAAATTTGGCATGGGTCACCAGATCCTCAAAAGGTTCTATAGCTGTACCATCAAGAGCATCCTGACCGGTTGCATCACCGCCTGGTATGGCAACTGCTCGGCATCTAACCGTAAGGCGCTACAGAGGCTAGTGCAAACGGCCCAGTACTTCACTGGGGCCAAGCTTCCTGCCATCCAGGACCTATATACTAGGCAGTGTCAGATGAAAGCCCATAAAATTGTCAGAGACTCCGGTCACCTAAGTTATAGGCTGCTTTCTCTGCTAGCGCATGGCAAGCGGTACTGAAGCGTCAAGCCTAGAACCAAAATGCTTGTCATCAGCTTCTACCCCCAAGCCATAAGACTTCTGAACAATTAATAAAATCGGACAATTTACATTGAGCCCCACCTCCCTCCCTTTTTGTACACTGCTGCTACTAGCTGTTTATTATCTATGCATAGTCACTTCACCCCCACCTACATGTACAAATGACCTCAACTAACCTGTAACCCCACACACTGACTCAGTATCGGTACCACTGTATATAGCCTCGTTATTGTTATTCTTATTGTGTTACTTTTTATTATAACTTTTTATTTTAGTCTACTTGGTAAATCTTTTCTGAAGTCTTCTTGAACTGCACTGTTGGTTAAGGGCTTGTAAGTAAGCGTTTCACGGTAAAGTCTACACTTGTAGACTTTGTGTTGTATTCGGCGCAAGTGACAAATAAAGTTTGAATTGATTTGATGTATTATTACCACCTAACCATTTCAGTTTTGGGACATATCCAAGATGGCTCCTAATATTTCTGGTCGGGTCACCAGATTTCTGATGTGGGCTCAGTTTTTGTTGTTTTGATGGTTCCTTATTCTTCTTCTAGGCTTGTGTTGTGTTTGCCCCTGACTTCCGTCTGACTGAGCAAAAATACATTAAATGAATAACTCATCTTTACAGATGCATGAGTCTACATGTCAATGTAATCAGAAGATGCTCTTGGATTTTCCAGCAGAGGGGCTGAGATCATTTCAAGCATGCTAAGCCTCTGCATACATCGACCTTTGCTTCCAATTTCAATAAGAACCTGTCACGCCTTGGTCTTAGTATTTTGTGTTTTCGTTTATTATTTGGTCAGGCCAGGGTGTGACATGGGTTTATTTAGTTGTATTTCGTATTGGGGTTTTGTAGTTATTGGGATTGCGGCTGAGTAGGGGTGTTGCATAGGCTTGGCTGCCTGAGGCAGTTCTCAATCAGAGTCAGGTGATTTTCGTTGTCTCTGATTGGGAATCGTATTTAGGTAGCCGGGGTTTCACTGTGTATTTCGTGGGTGATGGTTCCTGTCTCTGTGTAGTTTCACCAGATAGGCTGTAATTAGATTTCACGTTCCGTTTTGTTGTTTTGTATTTGTATAAGTTATTTCATGTACCGCGATTCATTCATTAAAGACATGAGTAACCACCACGCTGCATTTCGGTCCGACTCTCTTTCAACAAACGAAGAACGCCGTTACAGAACCAAGCTAAAATAAACTTGTTTATAAAAAATGTATTAAAACCCTAGAATCTTAGCTGATTTCAGCACCTTCACTGAATCTGTGCTAATGCTGTGTTGATATGCATTTACTCAGCACAGTGGTGTCTGGCTTCGTAAATCAGTGGAGGCTCAGGGGAACATCTGAAACCTGTTTGATCAGATATTATCATGATGCAGCAGATACAGCATGCTGTGGTTACTTTAGGCTCCAGGGCTCAGAGGCAGCCAATGTATTCTTCAGCACAGAGGTATCAGAGGCTTATAGTAGCCATGCCAAGTAGGTAACCCAGTCATCCACTACAACTCATGGGAAGTTAATACACGGGCCTTAAGAATATGCAAAGGTCCTTTTTAACGAATCCACTTCTGAATATTATGCATCCTCCAGAAATGAGGGAGGAATGGAATCTACCCATCCCCCACCCCACTGAAAATTGGTTGCCTCAGACCAGCTCTTACTGCAGGGGAAGGTATACTCAAATATTGTCCCTGTTTGAAGCACTTGATTAATGTTTGGAGCATAAGTAGGGGCCACATAAAATCAATTCCTGGGCCAAAAATAGCCCCCGGCCACATGTTTGACACCCCTGCCCTAGACTAGCTTCTTCTATATGTGTAAAAATATTGCTATTGTTTGGATAACTCTCTGGTGAATATTTTACTATCTGTCTCCCAGTTGATAAAACCTAAAACATGTTTTTTCAATAAATAACCTGACTGTTAGCTGAGCCCAGGAATATACTTGGTAGGTATCGAACCCTCTGCAGATGGTTTAGAATTAGTCTATATCGGAGAAGGGGAATTTGAATACACAAAAAAATGAACATTTTTATTAATCAGAAGGTTGTCCCCAGTGACCTTCATTTTGTTCTAGCTCGTCTTGTCTTTTGTCACAGCTTAGGACATCTCCCCAATGTGCCAGGGGCTTATCGAAGAGTCACTGTAGATTATGGCTTGGGTCAAATGCCGCATGCAAATGAGGCACAACAACAACCAGGCGAACCGAACAAAAATGCAGAGGAAAGCAGGGCGCTGGGCGCAGGTTAATTCCTGGGATGAAAGAACAGCTAAATGACTTTACGGTTTGGTATTGTGTTCTCCTCCTGCTATCTGGAATAACAAAGCAATAGTTTCACTTTTTTTGGCAATGTAAATGTATTGTGTTTTTTAATTTCCTATTATGTATAAAATCACAGTGTGTGGTAGCAAAGGTATTTGTATGTTTGGGAAATATGTAGTCATACGGTAAGATGACAAAACCTACAAGTGCCATCTTTCTGTAACTAGGAGGGCCTTCAGGATAGGCTTGGACTGGGGGCTGCAGTGAATCAGAGCTCTGATGTGGCCGATGCTTTATATTCCTATCTGTCAGAGAGGCTCAGGGCCCTGCCCATTCACAATCCCCAAGTCAATGGATGGTTGAGTAGGACCAGGAAGGGCAGGCAGGGCCACAGCAGGCAGTCTCCCCAGACCAAGCCCCCTCTCCAGGGGCAGATCAGCGCCAGCCCAAGCCTCTCCTAGAGCTACGCAGGAGCCAAGACTCTAATTCAGGAGCACACTGGAAACTGCAGGATAACTGGACCCACTCCAAAGTGGGGAATGGGAAGCCAAGACAATGTTTATATTTGTATTTATTAAGGATCCCTATTATCTGTTGCCAGAGCAGCAGCTACTCTTCCTGGGGTCCAAGCTAGGCAAAAATACAATCAAATAAAACAGTACATATAACATTATTACACCACTACATATTTCAAATACAACACTTTTAATACCACCATAGATACGTGTGTGTAGAGTGTGTGTGCTGGTGCGTGTGTGTGTGTGTGTATGCATGGGTGTGTTCCTGTGTCTATGTGTTTCCTCACAGTCCACATTGTTCCATAAGGTGTAGTATCAGTTTTTTTAAATCTTTACTGCTTGCATCAGTTACTTGATGTGGAATAGAGTTCCATGTAGGCATGGCTCTGTATAGCACTGTGAGTTCATTCTGGACTTGGGGACTGTGAAGAGACCACTGGTGGCATGTCTTGTAGGGTATGCACAGGTGACTGAGCTGTGTTAGTCATTTAAACAGACAGCTCGTTACATGTCGTCAATAGCTCTCAAAAAGACTAGTTATGATACAGTCAATCTCCCCTCTACTTTGAGCCAGGAGACATTGCCATACGTGTCATTGATGTTAGATCTTTTGTTTTTTGTTTTATTTACGACTAGCTTATTACTTGCCACCCATTCTGAACTGACTGCAGCTCTTTGTTAAGTGTTGCAGTGATTTCACTTGCTGTAGTAGCTGATGTGTATAACGTTGTGTCATCAGCATACAGAGATGCATAGGCTGAACTCAATGCCAGTGGCAGGTCATTAGTAAAGATTGAAAAAAGTAACAGGCATAGACAGCTGCCCTGGGGAATGCCCGACTCTACCTGGATTATGTTGGAGAGGCTTTATGTGTGCTGGCACTAAAACACACCCTCTGGTCACACTCGATCCACGCTATAGCAGGGAATGTAAAGCCATAACACATGAGTTTTTCCAGCAGCAGATTATCATTGATAATGTCATCAGCTGTACTGAAGTCTAACAAAACAGCTCCAACTATCTTCTTATTATCAATTTATTTAAGACAATTATCAGTCATTTGTGTAACTGCCGTACATGTTGAGTGCCCTTCCCTATACGCGTGCTGAAAGCCTGTTGATCATTTGTTTACTGTGAAGTAGCATTACATCTGGTCAAACACCATTTTTCCCAAAATTTTACTCAGGGTTGGTAGCAGGCTGATTGGTCGGCTGTTTTAGACAGTAAAGAGTGCATTGTGCCCTCAACCGGCCTTCGCCGGACGTCGGTGAAGACGCTTCTGCTACCTCCGGCCTGCTATCTTTATGTATGCCGTGTCTCCCGCTTGCTAGCGTAGTAACGACTACCTAACGGCTTCCCTGTTTCATGTATTGTTGTTCAACAGACCCTATGATCACCTGGCTACATAGCTGATGCCTGCTGGACTGTTCATTTATCACGGTACTCCATTTTGTTTATTTTGTTTATCTGTCGGCCCCAGCCTCGAACTCAGGCACTGTGTGTAGTTAACTGACCCTCTCTGCACATTCATCGCTATTTTACCTGTTGATGTTGTCTTAGCTGATTAGCTGTTGTTGTCTTACCCCGTTGTTGTCTTAGCTAGCTCTCCCAATCAACATCTGTGATTGCTTTATGCATCGCTTTATGTCTCTCTCTATTGTCAATATGCCTTTTATACTGTTGTTTAGGGTAGTTATCATTGTTTTATTTTACTGCGGAGCCCCTAGCCCCACTCAACATGCCTCAGATACCTCTTTTGTCCCACCTCCCACACATGCGGTGACCTCACCTAGCATAACTAGTGCCTCCAGAGATGCAACCTCTCTCATCATCACTCAATGCCTGGGCTTACCTCCACTGTACCCGCACCCTACCATATCCCTGTCTGTACATTATGCCCTGAATCTATTCTACCACGCCCAGAAATCTGCTCCTTTTATTCTCTGTCCCCAAGCACTAGATGACCAGTTTTGATAGCCTTTAGCCGTACCCTCATCCTACTCCTCCTCTGTTCCTCGGGTGATGTGGAGGTTAACCCTGGCCTTGTGTGTCCCCAGGCACTCTCATTTGTTGACTTTACTGTAACCGTAAAAGCCTTGGTTTCATGCATGTTAACATCAGAAGCCTCCTCCCTAAGTTTGTTTTACTCACTGCATTAGCACACTCCGTCAACCCTGATGTCCTTGCCGTGTCTGAATCCTGGTTTAGGAAGGCCACCAACAATTTGGAGATTTCCATCCCCAACTGCAACATTTTCCATCACAATAGAACTGCCAAAAGAGGAGGAGTTGCAATCTACTGCAGAGATAGCCTGCAAAGTTCTGTCATACTTTCCAGGTCTATGCCCAAACAGTTCGAGCTTCTAATTTGAAAAATTAATCTCTCCAGAAATAAGTCTCTCACTGTTGCCGCCTGTTATAGACCCCTCTCAGCTCCCAGCTGTGCCCTGGACACCATATGTGAATTGATTGCCCCCCATCTATCTTCTGCTAGGTGACCTAAACTGGGATATGCTTAACACCCCAGCCGTCCTACAATCTAAGCTAGATGCCCTCAATCTCACACAAATTATCAAGGAACCAACCAGGTACAACCCTAAATCCGTAAACATGGGCACCATCATAGATATTATCCTGACCAACTTGCCCTCCAAATACACCTCTGCTGTTCAATCAGGATCTCAGAGATCACTGCCTCATTGCCTGCATCCGTTATGGGTCCGCAGTCAAACAACCACCCCTCTTCACTGTCAAACGTTCCCTAAAACACTTCTGCGAACAGGCCTTTCTAATCAACCTGGCCCGGGTATCCTGGAAGGATTTTGACCTCATCCTGTCAGTAGAGGAGGCATGGTTGTTCTTTAAAAGTGATTTCCTCACCATCTTAAATAAGCAGGCCCCTTTCAAAAAATGTAGAACTAAGAACAGATATAGCCCTTGGTTCACTCCAGACCTGACTGCCCTCCACCAGCACAAAAAGACATCCTGTGGCGGACTGCACTAGCATCGAATAGTCCCAGCGATATGCAACTTTTCAGGGAAATCAGGAACCAATACACCCAGTCAGTTAGGAAAGCAAAGGCTAGCTTTTTCAAACAGAAATTTGCATCCTGCAGCTCTAACTCCAAAACGTTCTGGGACACTGTAAAGTCCATGGAGAATAAGAGCACCTCCTCCCAGCTGCCCACTGCACTGAGGCGAGGAAACACTGTCACCACCAATAAATGTGTCACATCTGTTCCTGCCACACCTCCTAGTGGACATCCGGTGTGTCCTTGACCTGCAGCTGTTGTGTGTCCTTGACCTGCAGCTCTCTCTCTCTCTCTCTCTCTCTCTCTCTCTCTCTCTCTCTCTCTCTCTCTCTCTCTCTCTCTCTCTCTCTCTCTCTCTCTCTCTCTGTGATTGTGTGGTTGGATACAGGTGTACTGGAGTCAGAGCAGTTCCCCACCAGCTGCAACCCGTTCCATAATCAAGACGTCTACAAATACTCAGTCCTGCCACTTCCACTCTGCCAGATCGTAATCTCTGTTCAGTCAGTGATGCTTCTAGCTATTTATTATTATTTAAGATCCTGTATCCTGCTGTGCCTGTTTCCTTGCCTGACGCTGTTTCTCTTCTCACTGCAGTTTTGCCACTCTGAGTCTGGCTCCTGTCTCCTGTTCCACCAACCTGCTACCCTGTTCTGGGTTCAACTCAACACCCCTCCCTTGAATTCCCCTCCGGACCTGTTTACCCTGTCCCAACCCAGCCCACTCCAACCTCAGCCTACAACTCATCCGAGCTTCCCTGGATCTCCCCTTCATCTCTCCCTGTGTTAGAATACATATCTTGGTTCATTCATCCCTGTTTCCTGTCCCCTGTTCTGCTCCGCCTAACAAAATCCATGTTAATCGATCATTTCAATAAGCATTTCTCTATGGCCGGCCATGCTTTCCTCGTGGCTACCCCAACCCTGGCCAACATCTCCGCATCCATGCAGCTACTTGTCCAAGCCAGCCCCAGCTTCTCCTTCACCCAAATCCAGATAGCAGATGTTCTGATAGAGCTGCAAAACCTGGACCCGTACAAATCAGCTGTGCTAGACAATCTGGACCCTCTATTTCTAAAATGATCCCCCATAATTGTTGCAACCCCTGTCACTAGTCTGTTCAACCTCTCTTTCGTATCGACCGAGATTCCTAAAGATTGGAAAGCTGCCGCGGTCATCCCCCTCTTCAAAGGGGGTGACACTCTCGACCAAAACTGTTACAGCCCTATATCCATCCTGCCCTGCGTTGCCTTTCCAAAGTCTTCGAAAGCCAAGTTTCGAAGACCGTACCTTCTCCGCTGTGCAATCCAGTTTCCGAGCTGGTCACGGGTGCACCTCAGCCACGCTCAAGGTCCTAAACGATATCAAAACCGCCATCGATAAAAGACAGTACTGTGCAGCCATCTTAATCGACCTGGCCAAGGCTTTCGACTCTGTCAATCACTGTATTCTTATCAACAGACTCAACAGCCTTGGTTTCTCAAATTAGTGCCTTGCCTGGTTCACCAACTACTTCTCAGATAGTGTTCAGTGTGCCAAATCGGAGGGTCTGTTGTCCAGACCTCTGGCAGTCTCTATGGAGGTACAACAGGGTTCAATTATAAGGCAACCCTTTTCTCTGTATATATCAATGATGTCGCTCTTGTTGCAGGTGATTTCTTGATCCACTTCTACGCAAACGACACCATTCTGTATACATCTGGCCCTTCTTTGGACACTGTGTTAACAAACCTCCAAACGAGCTTCAATGCCATACAACACTCCTTCCGTGGCCAACAAATGCTCTTAATAGCTAGAAAAACTAAATGCATGCTCTTCAACCGATTGCTGCCCGTACGTTCTCGCTCGACTAGCACCACTACTCTGGACGGTTCTGACTCAGAATATGTGGACAACTACAAATACCTAGGTGTGTAGACTGTAAACTCTCCTTCCAGACTCATATTAAGCATCTCCAATCTAAAATGACATCTAGAATCGGCTTCCTATTTCGTAACAAAGCCTCCTTCACTCACGCTGCCAAACATACCCTCGTAAAAATGACTATTCTACCGATCCTCAACTTCGGGGATGTCATTGACAAAATAGCCTCCAACTCTCACTCAGCAAACTGGATGCAGTCTATCACAGTCCCATCCGTTTTGTCACCAAAGCCCCATATACCACCCACCACTGTGACCTGTATACTCTTGTCGGCTGGCCTTCGCTACATATTCGTCACCTGACCCACTGGCTCCAGGTCATCTATAAGTCTTTGCTAGGTAAAGCTCCGCCTTATCTCAGCTCACTGGTCATCATAACAACACCCACCCATAGCATGCGCTCCAGCAGGTATACAGTATCTCACTGGTCATCCCCAAAGCCAACACCTCTATGGCCGCCTTTCCTTCCAGTTCACTTTGCTACTATGGCCTATTTATTGTCTTACATCCTTACTCAACTGGCCTACCTGGTTAAATAAAGCTGCAATAAAACAAATATTTAAAAGCATGTCTGTAAACACTCCAGCCAGCTGGTATGCGCTCTGAGGAAGTTTAAATGTTTTACTCACGTTGGCCATGGAGATGGAAAGCCCACAGGCTTTAGTAGCGGGCCGTTTCAGTGGCACTGTATTGTCCTCAAAGCGAGCAAAAAAAATATTTAATTTATCTGGGAGCAAGACGTCGATGTCCGCGACGGGGCTAGTTTTCTTTTTGTAATCCGTAATTGACTGTAGGCCCTGCCACATATGTCTCATGTTTGAGCCATTGAATTGCGACTCTACTTTCTCTCTATTACTGATGCTTTGCTTGTTTGATTGCCTTGCGGAGGCAATAGCTGCACTGATTGTATTTGGTCATGTTTCCAGTCGCCTTGCCATGATTACAATCGGTGGTTCGTACTTTCAGTTTTGTGCGAATGCTGCCATCAATCCACAGTTTCTGGTTAGGGAAGGTTTTAATAGTCACAGTGGGTACGACATCTCCTACACACTTGCTAATAAACTCGCTTACCGAATCAGCGCACACATCAATGTTATTGTCTGAGGCTATCCAGAACATATCCCAGCAATCTTGAAGAGTGGAATCCGATTGGTCAGACCAGCGTTGTACAGACCTGAGCACAGGCGCTTCCTGTTTTAGTTTCTGTCTATAGGCTGGGAGCAACAAAATGGAGTCATGGTCAGATTTGTCAAAGGCAAGGCTTTGTATGCATCGCAGAAGTTAGAGTAACAATGGTCCAGAATGCTTCCAGCTATGTTGCACATTTGATTTGCTAATAGAGTTTAGGAACTCTTGTTCTCAGGTTAGCTTTGTTAAAATCCCCAGCTACAATAAATGTAGCCTCAGGATGTATGGTTTCCGGTTTACATAGAGTCCAGTGAAGTTCTTTCAGGGCCGACGAGGTATCTGCTTGGGGGGGATATACACGGCTGTGACTATAATCAAAGATAATTCTCTTCTCTAATGCGGTCGGCATTTGATTGTAAGGAATTCAAGGTCAGGTGAACAAAAGCACTTGAGTTCCTGTATGTTGTTGTGATTACACCAAAAGTCGTTAATCATAAGGCATACACCCCCGTCCTTCTTCTTACCAAAGAGATGTTTGTTTCTGTCGGCGCGATGCGTGGAGAAACCTGGTGGCTGTACTGACTCTGATAACGTATCCTGAGTGAGCCATGTTTCCGTGAAACAGAATGTTACAATCTCTGATGTCTCTCTGGAAGTCAACTCGTGCCCTAATTTTGTTCACCTTGTTATCTAGAGATTGAACATTGTCGAGTAATATGGTCGGAAGCGGTGGATGGTGTGCTCGCCTTCTGATTCTAACCAGTAGGCTGCTCCGTCTGCCTCTCCTGCGGCGACCGCGTTGTTTTGGGTCGGCCTCTGGGATAAGATCACATGTCCAGGGTTGCGGTCCAAACAAAGGATCTGCTTCAGGAAAGACGTATTCCTGGTCGTAATGTTGGTTAGTTGAAATCGCTTTTATATCCAAAAGTTCTTCCCAGCTGTATTTAATAACACTTGAGATTTTCTGGGCTATCAGTGTAAGAAACTAGTAACTGCATAGTTTTCTAAGGACCTGAAGCGAGGCGACCATCTCTGTCGTGCCATTTTAAAAAATATATATATAATAAATAAATAAAATATTTTTTGTTTTTAAGTCTCAGACACCGTTGCGGTCTGAGGGGGGAGCTAAGGAAGATCTGAACCTGAGGATCCCCCTTTGTTGGAAAGGTAGAGGACTACGGCATGGCAAAATTTGATTTTATAACACTCTTCCGTAATAGTGTAATGCCCCAAAGTATACAAAAAGTATTGCAAAATACAGACAGACGTTAATTGATTGTTTGTAAACAAGGATGGTGTTTCATAAAAATATATAAAGTGTAAACTAAAAAAAAAGTTAAAAAATATATATTAAAGCCACTCCGACAGTACGTAGAGTCAGGTCCAAAACAGACGGTATATTCTACAAATACTGAGCTGCAGTGCAATCAGAAAGTATTCACACCCGGTCACTTTTTCCACATTTAGTTGTGTTACAATCTGAATTTTAAATGGATTAAATAGAGGTGTTGTTGTCACTGGTCTACACACAGTACCCCATAATCTCAAAGTGGAATTTTGTTTGTATAAATTTTTTTTTATTAAAAGCTGAAATCTCTTGAGTCAGTAAGTATTCAACCCCTTTATTATGGCCGGACTAAATAAGTTCAGAAATAGAAATGTGCTTTAAAAAAATTGCACAATAAATTGCATGGACTCATTCCATGTTCAATAAAAATGGTTAACATTATTTTTTTTATGACTACCCCAAGGTCCCTGAAGCTAAAGTCCCTCAATCGAGTAGTGAATTTCAAGTACAGATTCAACCACAAAGCAGTAATCACCACCAAAGGTGCTTCTACAAAGTATTCACTCGGGGGGTGAAATTACTTATGGAAATGAGATATTTCTCTATTTAATTTTCAATAAATATGACATTTTTTCAAAAAACATGTTTTCACTTTGTCATTATGGGGTATTAATCCATTTTTAATTTAAGCTGTAACACAACAAAATGTGCAATAAGTCAAGGGGTGTGAATATTTCTGAATTCACTGTATATCATATACAAAAAAGGGGGAATTATATTATTTTATACTAACACAATTGTTCAGACAAAGATTATATATTTTTTATTATTCTCAAAAAGATAGGGGGGAAAATATTGGCACCCCTGTTTTCAATATCTCACCTTGCGAGGATAACTGAGCCTTTTACTAAAATGTTTTATGAAATTGGAGAAGACATTGGGAGGGTTCTTAGACCATTCCTTCCTGATCCTTGACATCCTTTGTCTGTGCTTATGGACAGGCCGAATTCAAACTACAGTCCAGAAACTAAAATGTCCATTTTAAAATATTGCTTTTGAGGTCAATTAACCATTTCTCTGTGCATTTTGATGTGTGCTTGAGTCAAGTTTCAGTCTCCTGGCAGAGACAACAAGGTTTTTGGCTAACATGTCCTGTTTTTTGGGGTAAAGTTCATGATGCCGTTAACCTTAACAAAGGGCTCAGTACAAGTGGAATATAAATAGCCCCATAACCATATTTTACAGTAGGTATTGGGTTATTTTCTTCTTATGCATCCTTATATAGATACCAAACCCACCACTGATGTGAGTGGCCAAAGTGCTCTATTTTCATGTCATTTGACCATAGCACCGGTTCTAATCCAGGTGCCAATGTCATTTAGCAAACTCCAGGTGTTTACATTTGAAGGATGACATGAAAATAGAGCTCTTTAGCCACGCACACCAGTGTTAGGTTTGGAGTCAAACTAAGGACGCATAAGCAGAAAATAACAGTGTTGTCCATAAGCACAGATGAAGGATATTAAGGATCTGGAAAGATTCTGTATGGAGGAATGGTCTCCCAATGTCTTTTCCAATCTCATAAAACATTCCGTGCCATTGTCCTCACAAGGTGAGGTATTGAAAGGTATTGAAAACAGAGGTGGCAATCATTTTGACCCCTATCTTTTTGAGAAAAAAACATATTATTTGTTAAACAAAATAATACAATTTTCACATTTTTTGGAGCATACAATACTCAGTATTTGTATTATTTATTTTATACAGTCTTTTTTGCTCATCTGTACAAATAATTTTGTACCTAAGTGTACATCTCCCTGTGCGGTGGAAGCAGGGCCGTCAAGTTCCTGTGGGCTGTCAAACACATCCCCTCTGCGGGCGTAATGCGGAGTGTGACACGTCAGACCCTATCACTCTGCCTTGCCACTGACCAGCCACTTATGTATGCTGTGTGCACCACTGGATGCCAAAACAGACACTGTGAGGTGGGATAACAGCTCCAGCTCTGAAACCCTGCCCTCCCCCATTTCCCCACAACCGGTTTGATGCTGCTGCACATCCCACGGACCACAATGCACCACTTCGAGTGCCGGGTCCTGAAAAAACTTTTCCTGGTTCACCTGTAGGTACACTGAGGAACAGCCCCCCTTGTTGAGGCCCATGCTTTACTCCATTCAACTGGACCATTTCCGCCCCATTAGAGGAGAGTCTCTACCTCCACATGGGGGTTTTAGGAGAGATTAGAACTGCTACGATACCACTGTTCTGTGGAGGGGATCAAATACCTTTCCTCTCCTTATCGCATATGCAAGGTTCACGGTTGGGGATACTGGAGCACACCAATTTTAAGATGAATGCATACTGTGCAGTATGTCATTAAAAAAACGACTACCCAAAGGTTAATCGTTGACTGTATATGCAGCTTATTTTAATATTTTTTATTTAACCTTTATTTAACTAGGCAAGTAAGAAAAACTTCTTAGGGTTGCAATCCCATTAACGTGTTTTCTATCCAATACTAATATTTATATGCATATATTAGCAACTGGGACTGAGGAGCAGGCAGTTTACTCTGGGCACCTCTGGGCACCTTTCATCCAAGCTACTCAATACTGCCCCTGCAGCCATAAGACGTTTTAAGGACAAATACTTATTTGCTATGACGGCCTAACAAAAGGTAAAAGGCCTCCTGCGGGGATGGGCGCTGGGACAGAAAAAAAAGAAAAGAGAGAGATACCACAACACTACATAAAGAGAGACCTAAGACAACAATATAGCATGACAGCAACACATGACAACACAGCATGGTAGCAACACAATAAAATAACAACATGGTAGCAACACAACATGGCAACAGCACAAAACAAAGTACAAACATTATTAGGCACAGACAACAGTACAAATGGCAAGAAGGTAGAGACAACAATACATCACGCAAAGCAACCTTCAACTGTTAGTAAGAGTGTCCATGATTGAGTCTTTCAATGAGGAGATAGAGATAAAACTGTCCAGTTCGAGTGTTTTTTTGCAGCTCGTTCCAGTCGCTAGCTGCAGCGAACTGAAAAGAGGAGCAACCCAGGGATGTGTGTGCTTTGGGGACCTTTAACAGAATGAGATGGGTATACAGAGATTCCCAGTTTACAGAGAAGTATAGAGTGCAGTGATGTGTCCTATAAGGAGCATTGGTGGCAAATCTGATGGCTGAATTGTAAAGAACATCTAGCAGCTTGAGAGCACCCTTACCTGCCGATCTATAAATTACGTCTCCGTAATCTAGCATGGGAAGCATGGTCATCTGATACAGGGGCAGTTAGGCAGCTGGGGTGAAAGAGGAGTGATTACGATAGAGGAAACCAAGTCTAGATTTAACCTTAGCCTGCAGCTTTGATATGTGCTGAGAGAAGCACAGTGTACCATCTAGCCAAGTACTTGTATGAGGTGACTGCCTCAAGCTCAAACCCTCAGAGGTAGTAATCACACCTGTGGGGAGAGGGGCATTATTTTTACCAAACAACATGACCTTTATTTTGGAGGTGTTTAGAACAATGTTAATTGGTTTAACTGAATGTAACGGTCCTGTAATGCCCTGTATGTTTCCTGTATAAGTATTCCGCTCCATTCCAGAGGACCTGCTCCCTGGAGTGGAATTATAATTTTTTGATTCTATGTCCTCTGGCGTCCTCCATGCCCCCTGGTCCCAAATATGTGCTGCCTACATTTGCCATTGGGGGTAATATTCCCTTGCACATTATCATTATTTCAATCCTCATGAGCCTGCGGACAGGCACAGCCTCCCTGGACAGGCACAGCCTCCCTGGACAGGCACAGCCTCACTGGACAGGCACAGCCTCCCTGACAGCGTTTGATGCTGTTTCTCTCTATCTCTCTCTCTTCTCTCTCTCTTCTATCTCTCCTCGCTCTCTTCTCTCTCTCCTCTCTCTCTCTCTCTCTCTCTCTCTCTCTCTCTCTCTCTCTCTCTCTCTCTCTCTCCTCTCTCTCTCCTCGCTCTCTCTCTTCTCTCTCTTCTCTCTCTCTCTCTCTCTCTCTCTCTCTATCTCTTCTCGCTCTCTTCGATATCGCTTTTCTCTCTCTTCTATCTCTCTTCTCTCTTCTCTCTCTTCTCTCTCTTCTCTCTCTCTCTCTTCTCTCTCTCTTCTCTCTCTTCTCTCTCTCCTCTCTCTTCTCTCTCCTCTCTCTCTCCTCGCTCTCTCTCTTCTATCTCTCTTCTCTCTTCTCTCTCTCTTCTCTCTCTTCTCTATCTCTTCTCGCTCTCTTCGATATCGCTTTTCTCTCTCTTCTATCTCTCATCTCTTCTTCTTTCTCCCTCTCTTTTATGTTTTTCCCCATCCCTTTCTCTCCTCTCTCTCTATTTTTCTTTATTTCTCTCTCCTTCATTCCCTCTCTTTTTCTCCCCTCCCCTCCCCTCTCCTCTGTTCTCTTGATCATAAAAACCTGTAGAAATAGCCAGGGGGGGGGGAATAGAGCAGTAGCAAAAAAGGCTTTTGTTGTGCATCAAAACTAAACTGTATGTCTCTCTTGGCTCATACACACTGTCCCCTTTTGGAGAAAATGTCAGACCTGTTTATTTAGGTAGGTAAGAGTGTTTGCACGTTGAGTCACACAAGGTATCTCCTCTACAATCTCCAGAGACCATCCCTTCATTTGAACATACAGTATAAGTACATGTAAATCAATGGGAGAAAAAGACCACATGAGGAGGTTTAAGATCTCAGCCTCCTAGGCCTCTTTATTACATCTCATCCTGTCCATCACGTCTCAACCTGGCTGGCTGTTTGCAATAGTCAACCTCTGATCGTTTCCCTTTTGTTCTGTTTGGTTTGCAACATGAAGGGGAATGATAGAGCATATACTGGAGCAGCCTACTGTATCGTCTCAGGATTCTGGAGTCTGATAAAACAATGTAGCCCTGGAAGAGGAGAGGAAAGGAAGAAATGGGGAAGAGAGCGATGTTCTGTGGCAGATTGTTCTCTTTGATCTGGAGTGCAGTGAAAGGAGGTCATTATGTAACCGTCTTCAGCACACACATGGCTGAGTGTGTGACTGCCAAACAGAGAGAGAGAGAGTGAGAGAGAGAAAGAGAAATAGAGAGAGAAATAGTGAGATAGATGGAAAGACAGAGAGACCGACAGTGAGGCAGAGGAAGATGGAAGACATGAGAGGAGCAACATTTCTGCTCATATTGGCGTTGGGTCACTTTCCTTATTAAGGTTGTTTAGTGGAGCAGCTGTAACATGGCCCCTAATGAGCCTGATAATGAGACATCAGAATGCCCCTTAGTGATGGTTCAACGTTAAGTTCCACTGTCTCAATACAGCATCCCTTTCTGTGGCAGTCTTTACCAAATAATACAAGATCGTAGAATTACAGGGGAGTGCTGATCTTGCAAGATATTACAAATATATGGTTTCTGGCTAATAACAAAAACATACTGACTGATCATGATGATTTATTCATCTTAATTTGGGACAATTCATTATCTTGGAGAGAGGGGGGCAAACGGTAAACGCCAAATCTTGCTATTGTATAGCAGATGGGTTTCGTAATCAATCATTCAATAATAATGAATCATTCTAAATCTGAAAATTGTGTGTCACTTTTATCCTTTGGAAATGGCCTTTCCCAAACACCATATTGTCCATAAACCTCTATCAATACAGGTTGCTAATTGTCTTGTCTAATGTACACCACAAAGGAGGACAGAGATGTACAGTACACAAGTGCTGAACTGAACCAAGCTGACACAGTAAGACTTTACATTAAGCTTATTCTCTCGGGTTGGAAATGACAAAGGTATTAATAGATCCTGACAAATCAATGTTACACTCTCACCATACAGAGAGGATAACAAAGGGAAGCTGTCTTCATTGATGGAGGAATGAAATGAGGGAGGGAAGGAGCGATTGGCAGAGTGTGGTGGTGGTGGTGTATGGTGATGTACAGTGGTGGTATATGGTTGGGGTGGTGTACGGTGGAGGTGGTGGTGTACGATGGGGGTGTATGGTGGTGTACGGTGGTGGTATATGGTTGGGGTGGTGTATGGTGGTGTACGGTGGTGGTATATGGTTGGGGTGGTGTATGGTGGTGTACAGTGGAGGTGGTGGTGTATGCTGTATGGTAGTGTACGGTGGGGGTGGTGGTGTACGGTGGTGGTATATGGTTGGGGTGGTGTATGCTGGTGTACAGTGGGGGTGGTGGTGTATGGAGGTGTACGGTGGTGGTATATGGTTGGGGTGGTGTATGGTGGTGTACAGTGGAGGTGGTGGTGTATGCTGTATGGTAGTGGTGTACGGTGTATGGTGGTGTGGTGGTGGTATATGGTTGAGGTGGTGGTGGTATATGGTTGGGTGGTGTATGGTGGTGTACAGTGGGCGTGGTGGTGTATGGAGGTGTACGGTGGTGGTATATGGTTGGGGTGGTGTATGGTGGTGTACAGTGGGGGTGGTGGTGTATGGAGGTGTACGGTGGTGGTATATGGTTGGGGTGGTGTATGGTGGTGTACAGTGGGGGTGGTGGTGTATGGAGGTGTACGGTGGTGGTATATGGTTGGGGTGGTGTATGGTGGTGTACAGTGGGGTCTGTGGTGGTGTATGGAGATGTACGGTGGTGGTATATGGTTGGGGTGGTGTATGGTGGTGTACAGTGGGGGTGGTGGTGTATGGAGGTGTACGGTGGTGGTATATGGTTGGGGTGGTGTATGGTGGTGTACGGTGGTGGTATATGGTTGGGGTGGTGTATGATGGTGTACAGTGGGGGTGGTGGTGCATGGAGGTGTACGGTGGTGGTGTATGCTGTATGGTGGTGTACGGTGGTGTATGGTGGTGTACGGTGGTGGTATATGGTTGGGGTGGTGTATGGTGGTGTACAGTGGGGATGGTGGTGTATGGAGGTGTACAGTGGTTGTGTATGCTGTATGGTGGTGTATGCTGTATGGTGGTGTACGGTGGGGGTGGTGGTGTACGGTGGTGTACGGTGGTGGTGTATGGTGTATGGTGTATGGTGGTGTACGGTGGTGTACGGTGGTGGTGTATGGTGTATGGTGTATGGTGTATGGTGGTGTACGGTGGGGGTGGTGGTGTACGGTGGTGTATGGTAGTGTATGGTGAGGGTGGTGGTGTATAGTGGTGTACGGTTGGGGTGGTGGTAAATGGTGGTGTACAGTGGTGGTGTATGGTGGTGTCCGGTGGTGGTGTACGTGGTGGTGTATGGTGGTGTCCGGTGGTGTATGGTGGTGTATGGTGAGGTGGTGGTGTATGGTGGTGTATGGTGGTGTATGGTGGTGTACGGTGGTGGTGGTGAATGGTGGTGTACGGTTGGGGTGACGGTGTACGGTGGTGTACGGTGGGGGTGGTTGTGTATGGTGGTGTACGGTGGTGGTGGTGAATGGTGGTGTACGGTTGGGGTGACGGTGTACGGTGGTGGTGTGGTGGTGACGTGGTGGTGTATGGTGGTGTACAGTGGTGTACGGTGGGGGTGCGGGTGTACGGTGTGTTATGGTGGTTTATGGTGGTGGTGAATGGTGATGTACGGTTGGGGTGACGGTGTACGGTGGTGTACGGTGGGGGTAGTGGTGTACAGTGGTGTTGTATGGTTGTGGTGTGCGGCGGTGTTTGGTGGTGTATGGCGGTGGTGTACGGTGGTGGTGTATGGTTGTGGTGTGAGGTGGTGTGCGGCCCACCGACACTGAGACAGCCTGACAGGTTCTGTTTCTGCTCATTGGAGGACTGTTATCCGGAGTGACCGTGTTGTCTTCCTTCCCCTCCACCGAGGTTATGCTATTGCCAGCAGTCCACATGACACAATGAATGAGTCTCCTACATGGTTGGCTGGGGACAGGCAGAGGCACAGAGAGACCCTCATCAGGTCAGCCTACTGAAGGTAATTCACAAGTCCTCTCAACCCCCCTGTACTGGACCTATACACACATCACTCATCACACATCCCAGTCACGTGGAGTTGGGATGGCGGTAAATCACAGGGTTAGATCTCCATATATTTCCCCATTGATTTGTGACCCATAGGGACCGCTTCTGTGGCCACTGCGTTTGGAAGATGACATGCCTTGTAATCGGGTGTGTTGGGCTGTCAGCTCAGGGTGCATGATCTTGCCAGCATGACTCAAGTCTGCCCGTGAGCCGCTTCCTGCGCTTGTGCATCTACTTCAGTTGCTTGTATGATCTATTTTAGATTCTCTAGCCCAAGGATGTGTGTGCATCCTAACAGCAGATAGCCAAAGAAAAAAGAGGGGTAGGGGGGGTAGATAATGTTCAAATCATCTACAGGCAATCATGCAAATTCTCCGTCTGTGGTGCACTCAGGGATGTAGATAGCAGAGCAGCCCTACTTCCTCATCAGCCACAGCAAATGTTTAATTATGCAAACGAGCGAGATCTCTATCAGCCCTTTGCACACGCCAACATGGAGGCTACACATATGCCAACGAGTCATTTTAACCTTTAGAATTTCAACTGATGTATGTCTTGACCATGTCTGAGAACGGGAGTCCATGGTGGTGCAACGATAGTAGGAGACAGGGTCAGAGGACCAGTCCTCTTTGTCTCTACTGCAGATGTCACACACTATGCAGCCTTCGCACACTGAGGCAGCCAGGCCTGGGTTTGGCTTGACCCTGAAGTGTCGTTCTGATTTAGACCCTGTTCTCTGTGTCTGCTACCAATGTGGCCTGATGGCTGTGCCACCATGCAGGGGATTCGCCATACTCTGTGTGTCTGCCATTTGGGTTTTTACATAGAGGAGAAATGTGGATCTTCCTCTTCTTCCTCTCCTCTTGTCGCAGTAATCCCTGGGGAGCGGGCTTCCTTGGAAGGCTTGGTGTAGTGGGAGCACTGCGGTGACATTGTGTTGTTTCTATGGTTGGGTCTAATCTCGTGGAGGCAGGGGTCTATTTTTTTTTATTGTTTGAGGGGCTTTAGAGCAGCTTTGAGCCTGAGGGGCGAGAGCACAGAAATCCCAGGGATCTTCTCCCAGTAAGAAGATGTGGGTTACAACGAGGGGTGTTGGGCGAATTCAAAATTGCCATAACTAGAGGGGCTTTGGTTTCTAGGCGACATAGAACTGTCTAAATCCATTGCCCCCCAAAAAACGAGGCCATCAGAAAGATGCCGCTTAAATTATAAAATCGAACAATAAATGTGTTAATCCTATACATTTTCCCACTGCACGCTTGCATCGTTGTTTGACAAAAACATCAGCTACGATAAAGAGCCAAATGAAACTATCTCTCCAGCAGCAGCAGTATCAAACACAACCCCAGAGCTGGGAGAATGACACCTTCAGTACTCTACCTACCTTTCATGCAATTATGCTTTGTCACCTGCATTTGTTTCAGTGGAAACCACACGTAAGAATAAATAATATGAGAGATGAGAGATGTTTCATTCAAATCAGCCTTCCCAGAGTGATGTACATTTTCTTTGTTTAGTCTCTGGGGAGTGGAAGGAGTTTCATGGTGACGTCCGTATCGTGGTTAATTACTGCCATCTGGTGGGGGAAGATAGAATGTGTGTTTGCTCAAATCAACACCATTTATATTATTGAGTCAGGAATAAAGAAAGATATCATCATTTAGAAGCAGTCATGGAAACCCTATAAAACAGTTTTACTACGACTGCCACCCGAGTCAGCGACCTCACAGGGAAAACTTATGAGCCAATTTGACCCTTTTTACTGGGAAAAATCCCCCAGAGTAGCTTCTCCAAACAATTGCAAAAGAACCATTAAAAGGGAGGGTGTAACCCCACCAACAGTACGAGGATAATACAAACCAGATGTTGTGGTTGTGTGACACGCTGTTTTGGCCTTTCAGCCAAAGCCTACAGTTATACATAACACTGCTGAGATGTAAAATGTAGTCTATTTCATGACATATGTCTCTGTGATCCCTACTAGCATTTGAAAACAGGTTAGTTACACACCACAAATACTGTAATTACACAAATATAATATAGTTCATTACATTATGATATAAAACCTCAAATAAATATTCAACAACAATTTGGTTTACCAGGCAGAGTAAATGAACTTCAATTCAAATCAGTTTGCCAAAAGAGGACACAATTCTATTCTTGCAGTTTGAATAATATATTCTCCTGAAAAAACCCATCCCTCTTAGAGGACAGTGTTTGTTGAGCTCCCTCATACTCTGGCTTCCTCTGTGGCCTTTGACTTTCCACTGACTGACCACAGCTCCCCCAACGCAGTTCTCCTCTGACATTTCTAAATAAGCAGCAGCATTATGACGTTTGCCAACAGCCTGATGGTCAAATGACAGGGTTGTGATTGGACCAGCATCAGCCTCCAGACTTCACCATGGGCTGATTCTACTCGTTAATACTGTTGCGGACCAAACAGGCCTAAAACACCCTAGAAACTCCTGCCTTCAACTGCCCCATCCCACTGGCCCAATTATTCATGTGCATTAGATACATTTCTCTTCTTCTTGATGTTCAGACAAGGGACTTGCTTTGGAGATTTATGTTCAACTTCCTAACATTATTTCACTGAAGAGGCTTTTAAATGATGGGGGTCTCTTGTTTAGACAGAGATAGTGTTTAAGACAGAATGATCATCCCTCTCTGACAGCACTGAGAAACAACAATCACACAGCACAGCTGTAACTAGTTACTGTATGTTACCACCACACCCATGAGGCCAAATACAACTTTATTTATAAAAAGTAAACCCAGAGCTCCCTCTGTGGCTGGTTTCATGGCAATGGGCTGGGTCCTGTGCAAGATGTATAAATGGCCTCAAGTCTGAATCACATTGTTGGACAAGGTTTGGTGACCCAAAACAAACAACATTCACATACTGGACTGTGATAGAGCATTTAAAGTTTATTTAGGACAAATCAAGTTTTTTTTAAAACAGTGGTATATTCTTCTGGAGAAATAAGACCAAAAATGAACAAAATACAGATTAACAAACCGTCTAAGGCAATGCAGTTTCCCATGTTAAGAGACAAGTGGAGGAGTTAGTTCCTGCAACTTGTTTAGAGGCACAAGCAGTCAAATACCAATTAAATAACATTGGAACATTAAACCCCAACATACCACTGAGATTCAACTTGTGATAAACCCTTACAGTTGCACTGCGGTACAGAAACAAGCAGAGAACCTGCAGCAGTAATGTCACCCTGACATCACGCCAAGAGAGCCTTATTCTTAGAACGACTGGTGTTCCTGCACTTATCAAACCTCAGACAACTCTGGAAAAAGATCAACTTTTTTGATAGATACAAATTCATGGTTAGAGGATCATGAATATCCAATGGCTACATATCATGAGTACATTGTTCTGTTAAAAAAATTCTCTAGGATCATTACGCACGGCGCAATGATAGTCTTTCGATATCAAAGTAAAAAATAAAACGGGAATATGAGTTTATATAGTCATTTTCAAAACAGTGTAGAATATAGGATGCAAGTAAATATAATATAATTTTTTTCACAAAGAGCTGACTAAAACAATCTCAATGCACTATACAAATTTTCTATCAGTGTTAACTCATATGTTTACTAAAGGAAAACACTACAGAAAGGTCATTCATCCTCAAACTGCCTCTATAAAGTACTTTAGATGTTCTTCTACTCCCCTTGATTCTGTTCATGTTTTTTAAAGTCCCATACAGTTTACACTATAGAAACACCACACATGTAGGAGAACCTATCCCTCTTTCCTCAAAGCTTACTCTTACCAGATCTTATTGTAGACAACAACAAAAATATTAAGCTGGGTAGTGATGGTGGAATGTTCATGCCAAGGCTTTCATTCAAGGCCAGCCATGATACATGTGGGTAAAGTCATCAGCATTTTCATTTAGGGGAAATAAACATTACACTTTCCAAAGTGAAGAATGTCAAGTTAGACATGCTCATTGAGAGTCAATTTAACAAAAGAAAAGTTAGTCAAAATGTATTCAACAGTATTCAACTAAACATCAGATTGGAATAAATAAAACCACAACTAACGGCATTATGGTGAAGATAGTCAACTCTAAAACAGGACTGGTCTACATGTTAAATGTTGACTATTCAGTCATGCGTCTATGCCAAAGCATCCCGTACCAACCACATAATAACAACGTAGCCTATTATACTGCATTCAGACAGCCTTGCCAGAGGCTGCGATTTGTAGATGGATGCTAGTGTATACATATTCTAATGAAAATCACATACAAAAAATATATATTGAGTACGACTGTACCAGCAGTAAGTATTTCTAAAATGGTTACTGACAAAAATAAATTCTGAGGGTAAATAGAATAGAATAACAAGGCTTATTATAATAGATACCAGCTATTTGAAACATGCACCTATGTAAGCAGAATACTATAATTATTACTAACTGTATCTACGAAATAAACTAGTGAGTACTAGAAGAACAAAAAGATAAAAACAAAAAATGTAAAGTTCACAAAAGAGAAAGTTAGTCCAGTTCTGAATAGTTGGAGAAAAAGAGAAACATTGTGACCAGAGGGAGACGAGAGCTTTGATGGCATTACAACTGTTAGTATTGTTTAAACAAACAAAAACGCACTCTTACAAATGTACTGTATGCTCCAAATGAAACAGATATGCTGTTACCACTACCTCAATCTAACACATAATAGTGCAATCAGAGCCGGCCTTCCTTTCCAACTAAAAACACAAACACAGGGTCACGTGGAGAGTTAACGGAGATGGCAGGAGGATGAAAACAGAAGAGAAGCAAAGCAGATAATGGCTTTTTGTTTGAAGCAGCAGGCAAGTTCTTTGGTTAATAAGAAAGGCATGAGGGAGTTAAGACCGAACAGTATGCCTTCTCAAAAGGCCAAATTAATTGGTCATTTTGGGAATCTCCGTCAGGGTAAGTGTTAAAAATATATAAAATGATACACCTCAAATAAAAACAAGCTGACATCAAGGCTGCCAATACGGGTCCTAGAGAGCTCCTCAAATGGATATTTCTGCTTTCAAAATGAAGAATTTGAACACTTTGACTCAAACCAAAACTACCCTATCTGAACAAATGTATCAAATCCCCCCAGATCGGAGTGTCAGTCAAACAATAAGAGCAGGGAGAACCCCCCAAGGTCTGTAAAAGGCCAGCTTTGGTGTATAATACAGTATTAAAACTGGAAATTCATTGTCTTGTCTAGCGTTGTTCTGAGCTCAGGGAAGTCAGGCTTGACAATGAATGGTATAGGGAGGTCAATCGGTGCACTTGTCTGATGCCACAGACAAAGAAATGGTTGTGGTTCACCATTCAACAGTGAGGGAGATCCGGCCAGTGTTTCAGGAGTTGGCCTCTGGACTGTGGGGGTGTCCCCCCGGCCCCTTGGACTTGATCTGGAGCCAGGTCTTCCCCAGGGCCTTGGCAAAGTGGTCGTCCACCGAGCCTGTGATGGACACAGAGTTGGAGACGGGCTCGGGCTCCTTGTAGTTCTTCCCCAGGCTGCGGCGGAAGTGCTCCTCGATCACAGGGTCGACCGCAGTGTTATCTGGGATTACAGAGGAACGGAGAATAAATCAACATGTTAAAGTGGTAACAAAGATAAAAATGATCAAATGTATGCACAGATTTATCACGTTAGTAAGGTAATGTGGTGATAAACATTTACCATCAGCCTTCCTCTGATCCATGGGTGGGCTGGGGCTGTGAGACTTGTGGCAGTGAGACAGGTTGCAATTGCGATTGCTTGCAGGAGCACAGGTGATCACAGAGGGGCGATTCTATAAGATATAAACAAACACGTTAGCGACACACAATACGAGACTGTATGTAAGGCGCAACTGACCAATGCGTGAATGTATTTCCGAATTGTCAGACTTACCTGTGGTCTGTCCACAGGGCCGGGCATGGCAGGCCTCTCTGTGCCACCCAATCCAGAGTCTATGCTGTTTTTAGTCAGAGCCAGAGGCTGGTCCATCGCATAGGAGGGGATGGAGGCATACAAGTGGTTGCCATGGAGGCCGTTGGAGGAGGAAGTGATGCACTCCACGGGGCTGTGGCCGAGGATCCAAGGGTCGTTGCGGTTGTCTCCGCCGGCAGGCTGTCCCCTTGTTAAAGAGAGGACAAGTGGCAGATTACCCCCGACAGCCAGACACAGACCACCAACTGCTCCAGTTATTCATAGGCCACTTTAAATCAACCCCACCTTAAAGTCAGGAGATTGGGCCTTACAGACTGTCACTTAATGAGGGTGCAGGGATTCATTGCAAGGAATTTTTAAAGAGCAGTACAGTGTTTACTTACGACACGCTTGTCTCTTCGGTACATGTAACTACGCTGAACAAGAAATATAAAAGGGAACATGTAACGTGTTGGTCCCATGTTTCATGAACTGAAATAAAAGATCCCAGACATTTTCCAGACGCACAAAAAGCTTATTCCTCTCAAATTGTACACACATTTGTTTACATCCCTGTTAATGAGCCTTTCTCCTTTGCCAAGATAATCCATCCACCTGACAGGTGTGGCATATCAAGCTGTTTTAACAGCATGATCATTACAAAGGTGCACCTTGTACTGGAGACAATAAAAGGCCACTCTAAAATGTGCACTTTTGTCACACAACACAATGCCACAGATGTCTCAACTTTTGAGGGAGCATGCAATTGGCATGCTGACTGCAGGAATGTCCACCAGAGCTGTTGCCAGATAAATAAATGTTCATTTCGCTACCATAAGAACGCCAAATTAGGGAACTTGGCTGTACGTCCACCCAGCCTCACAACCACAGATCACGTGTATAGTGTTGTATGTGCGAGCCGTTTGCTGATGTCAACGTTGTGAACAGAGTGCCGCATGGTGGCGGTGGGGTTATGTTATGAGCGGCAGGCATAAGCTACGGACAACGAACGCAATTGCATTTTATCGATGGCAATTTGAATGCACAGAGATACCGTGACGAGATCCTGAGGCCCATTGACATGCCATTCATCCGCAGCCATCATCTCATGTTTCAGCATGAGCTGAAGCTGAAAATGTCCCAGTTCTTCCATGGCCTGCATACTCATCAGACGTGTCAACCATTGAGCACGTTTGGGATGCTCTGGACTGTCGTGTAAGACAGCATGTTCGAGTTCCCACCAATATCCAGCAACTTCGTACAGCCATTGAAGAGGAGTGGGACAACATTCCACAGGTCACAATCAACAGCCTGATCAACTCTATGTGAAGGAGATGTCGCGCTGCATGAGGCAAATGGTGGCCACACCAGATACTGACTGGTTTTCTGATCCACGCCCCTACAGATGCATATCTGTACTCCCAGTCATGTGGATTCCATAGATCAGGGCCTAATGAATTTCAATTGACTGATTTCCTTATATGAACTGTAACTCGGTAAAATCTTTCAAATTGCTGCATGTTGTGTTTCTATTTTTGTCCAGTATACATGCACACTCCTCGTGTGTACAATATTTATTTGATTTTCATGCCAGCAAATGTTTGGATGCCTTTGACATTAAAATATTGTAATGTAAAAAAAAATATTTCAAAGTACGTAACGATAGATTAAGACAGACATGTTTATACTTACAGTTGAGCAGCAAACAGTCGACTCATTTTGGTCATGTGGTTGTTGTCACAGTCAACGCAGTCGTCTACTTGCTCCTCGCCATACTTCCTTTTGCTGGGGCAGATGGGGGGAGGACCGGTCCTCATGTTGGTCATTGGAGAGGGCAGCGACGGCATCCTGGACTCACCTGTGAGAGAAGATTCAGCTGTAGAGAACACTCTGTTTATACTTTGCATGCAAACCAAGGTGGTCATGTCTCAATAATGTAGAACTACCGAGTATTCAGAACATTTTCAAACACTAAATCAGTAATACTAGGAGTTTGCCATGCTCCCCCACGTGATCTAGTTACCTGCTGTGACCATTACCTGAGAAATGGGGACTACAAAAGGTTTAGTCGATTAAACTCAAATCCACGATTTACGGGAGTTGAGAGGAAACTAGTGTGGGGGGACTGGAGCTCCGACGTTTTATCAGAAACGACTGGAGCTCCGACGTTTTATCAGAAACGACTGATTTACGCACCCAAAGAATAGCCCACAATTACACACATTGTTCTGTGTAATCGCGGGATATTCTTTGGGTGCTGAAATCAGTAGCTAGTTTTTGATAAAAATCTTAAATAAATGTGACATTGGAGCTCCAGTCCACCCACAGTAGTCGCCACTCAAATCCATTGTAAATCGTGAAATTGAGTTTAGTCGGCTAGACAAGGTTTAGCTTTATCTTGTCTGTCAAGCCTTGTAGTCACACTAGCGAGGTTTCCATCCAATTGGTGACAAATTCATGCAAATATTCTAAAAAATGGATTAATAAAATATGCAAATTCTCCTACCAGAGATGTGTTTCCATCAAAATGACTTGTTGCGGATGACGTGATGACATAGTGCACGTAAATATGTTCTGAGCTTAAATTGCTATTTACCGAATACAAGTTAAATGGGTTTCCATCTCATTTAAAAATATCTATATATTTTACCCCCAATTTCGTGGTATCCAATTGTTAGTAGTTATTATCTTGTCTCATCGCTACAACTCCCGTAACGGGCTCGGGAGATACGAAGGTCAAAAGTCATGCGTCTTCCAAAACACAAACAAGCCGCACTGCTTCTTAACACAGAGTGCGTCCAACCCGGAAGCAAGCCGCACCAATGTGTCGGAGGAAACACCGTGCACCTTGCGACCTTGGTTAGCGTGCACTGCGCCTGGCCCGCCATAGGAGTCGCTGGTGCGCAATGAGACAAGGATATCCATACCGGCCAAACCCTCCCTACCTAACACAGACGTCGCTAGGCCAATTGTGCGTCGCCCCACAGACCTCCCGTTTGCGGCCGGCTGCGAACCCAGAGTCTCTGGTGGCACAGCTAGCGCTGCGATGCAGTGCACTAGACCACTGCACCACCCGGGAGGCCCTGGGTTTCCATCTCATTTTAAACTGGTTTTGTCACAAAAGAAATGTGCGTTATACACTGAGTATAACAAACATTAGGAACACCTTCCTAATATTGAGTTGCACCCCTACCTTTTGCCCTCAAAACCTCCATTCGCTGGGGTATGGACTCAACAACGTGTCAAAAGTGTTCCACGGGGATGCTGGCCCATGTTGACTCCAATGCTTACTACAGTTGGATCAAGTTTGTTGGATTCCTTTGGGTTTTGGACAATTCTTGATACACACAGGAAACTGTTGAGCATGAAAAACCCAGCAGCGTCGCAGTTCTTGACAAACCGGTGACGCCTGGCACCTACTACCATACCCTGCACTTAAATCTATTGCCTTGCTCGCTCTGAAATGACATACATACACAATCCGTCTCAAGGCTTAAAAATCCTGCTTTAACCTGTCTCCTCCCCTTCATCTACACTGATTAAAGAGGATTTAACAAGTGACATCAATAAGGGATCATGGCTATGTCATGGAAACCAGCAAGTGTTCTTAATGTTTTGTATACTCAGTGTATATCAAATGTGCCCACTCTAGTATTGGCTCTAGCCAACAGCTTGCAGATATGGAACGCTGAGTGGGTCTTCGCTTGTCAAAGAATATATACACGTCAAATTATACTATTTGACGCGTTAAATAAGCTTTTAATTTGACCCGTGAAATAACACGATTCTATTAGAGAATGATGTGTGTGCTGAATTTGCACGTGCAAGCCAAGCACCACTACTACTATCAGTAGCACTGTCAAAGATGTACATAAGAAGTCTGTAAACGAACACACACCATACACGAACGATGTGTTTACAATACCACGTTGGTAATAAGGCATTTGTTCGACCGCTTTAGCTTGGTACCCATGTAGCACCAGCACAACTAGCATGAAAACAATGAGCAGTAGAAACCGCAGTCATTTTCATTAATCTTAGAAATTATTTAGGCATCCTTGTGAGTCAGTAATAGCTAGGTAGCCACTTGTTGTTCACCTACTGAAACTGAACTCCCTTTTCAGGACCCTGTCTTTCAAAGAGAATTCATTAAAATCAAAATAACTTCACAGATCTTCATTGTAAAGGGTTTAAACACTGTTTCCCATGCTTGTTCAATGAACCATAAACAATTAATGAACATGGACCTGTGGAACGGTCGTTAAGACACTAACAGCTTACAGATGGTAGGCAATTAAGGTCACAGTTATGAAAACTTAGGACACTAAAGAGGCCTTTCTGCTGACTTTGAAAAAGAAAGATGCCCCGGGTCCCAGCTCATCTGCGTGAACGTTCCTTAGGCATGCTGCAAGGAGGCATGAGGACTGCAGATGTGGCCAGGGCAATAAATTGCAATGTCCGTACTGTGAGACGCCCAAGACAGCCATACAGGGATACAGGAAGGACAGCTGATTGTCCTCACAGTGGCAGACCACGTGTTAACACCTGCACAGGATCGGTAGATCCGAACATCACACCTGCAGGACAGGTACAGGATGGCAACAACAACTGCCCGAGTTAAACCAGGAATGCACAATCCCTCCATCAGTGCTCAGACTGTCTGCAATAGGCTGAGAGTGGCTGGACTGAGGGTTTGGCTTGTAGGCCTGTTGTAAGGCAGGTCCTCACCAGACATCATCGGCAACAACGTCGCCTATGGGCACAAACCCACCGTCGCTGGACCAGACAGGACTGGCAAAATGTGCTCCTCACTGACGAGTCGCGGTTTTGTCTCACCAGGGGTGATGGTCAGATTCGCGTTTATCGTCAAAGGAATGAGCGTTACACCAAAGCCTGCACTCTGGATCGATTTGGAGGTCCGTCATGGTCTGGGGCGGTGTGTCACAGCATCATCGAACTGAGCTTGTGTCATTACAGGCCATCTCAACGCTGTGCGTTACAGGGAAGACATCCTCCTCCCTCTTGTGGTAGCCTTCCTGCAGGCTCATCCTGACATGAACCTCCAGCATGACAATGCCACCAGCCATACTGCTCGTTCTGTGCGTGATTTCCTGCAAGACAGGAATGTCAGTGTTCTGTCATGGCCAGTGAAGAGCCCGGATCTCAATCCCATTGAGCACGTCTGGGACCTGATGGAAAGGAAAGGGTGAGGCTAGGGCCATTCCCCCAAGAAATGTCTGGGAACTTGCAGGTGCCTTGGTGGAAGAGTGGGGTAACACCTCACAGCAAGAACTGGCAAATCTGGTGCAGTCCATGAGGAGGAGATGCATTGCAGTACTTAACCTCTAGTGACACCCCATCCTGTGAACGGGACCGTTGTCATCATCTGACACCAATTAGCATAACGCAACCGACATAAATATTACTAGAAAATATTCCTATTCATGAAAATCACAAGTGAAATATATTGAGACACAGCTTAGCCTTTTGTTAATCACCCTGTCATCTCAGATTTTCAAAATATGCTTTACAGCCTAGACAAGCATTTGTGTTAAGTTTATCGATAGCCTAGCATAGCATTTTGTCCAGCTAGCAGCAGGTAAACTTGGTCACGGAAATCAGAAAAGCAATCAAATTAAATAGTTTACCTTTGATGAGCTTCGGATGTTTTCACTCACGAGACTCCCAGTTAGATAGCAAATGTTCCTTTTTTCCAAAAATATTATTTTTGTAGGCGAAATAGCTCTTCTTGTTCTTTGTTCTTGGCTGAGAAATCGCCTGGAAATTGCAGTCACGAAAACGGCTAAAAATATTCCAAATTAGCTCCAGAAACATGGCAAACATTGTTTATAATCAATCCTCAAGGTGTTTTTCAAATATCTATTCGATAATATATCCATCGGGACAATTAGTTTTTCAGTAGGACCGATTGGAGTAATGGCTACCTCTATATTTTACGTGAGAATCTCTCTGGGAGCATCAGGTAACCACTTGCGCAGTGTAGCCGCCTACGGGTATTCTTCAACATAAATGCGTAAAACTACGTCACAATACTGTAGACACCTTCGGGAATACGGAGAAAGAGTAATCTGGTTGATAGCCCATTCACTGCTCAATAGGGTCACATTGGAACGCAGCGCTTTCAAAACATGAGGCACTTCCGGATTGGATTTTTTGCAACATCAGTTCTGTTATACTCACAGACAATATTTCTAAAGTTTTGGAAACTTTAGAGTGTTTTCTATCCTAAACTGTCAATTATATGCATATTCTAGCATCTTGTCCTGACAAAATATCCCTTTTACTACGGGAACGTTTTTTCCCCAAAAATGAAAATACTGCCCCCTAGTCAAAAAAGGTTAATGCAACTGGTTGCCACACCAGATGCTGACTGTTGCTTTTGATTTTGAACGCCCTTTTGTTCAGGGACACATTACTCAATTTCTGTTAGTCACATGTCTGTGGAACTTGTTCAGCTTATGTCTCAGTTGTTGAATCTTGTTATGTTCAAACAAGCACTCACACATTAAGTTTGTTGAAAATAAACACAGTTGACAGTGAGAGAACGTTTCTTTTTTTGCTAAATTTAGCTAGCCAGCTACTTAACCCGGTTGCCCAAAGCTAACGTCATAAGCAGCCAGCTAGCTTCATCTGGCTAGTGAGGCTCGACCAGACCGGGTTGTGGTGTGAAGCTAGCCACAATAAGGATTAGGCACAAAAGTGGAATTTGAGGTTTACCTTCAAAATAAAAGTAGCTCTTTGAAAGTGACACAGAAGGTTACAATTGGTGGAATCGTGACATATTTAGACTAGATAATGTTAAACAAGGTTGGAATGTAAAGCAATGAAATGGGGTATCAGTCTACTCGGTGACACCCACAGAACACAACTGTGAAGAGTTTATGCAAATATTAGCTTTGTAGCTCTAATCGTGGGACTGTGACTGTGTGAAATCACCTCCCCAGTCAGCCTATTGTGTGTATTGACATTCATTTTGCACTGTACAGCTTTACACAAGATATTTTTTCCCAAGGTCCTCCTCAGAGTTATCAGACTCCAAAATGCAGTATTATGTTTCCTCATGAATAGTGTTCAATGCACATAGTAGGTTGACAATAAATGTGGTTCAAATCACAAATCTTCAGATTCCCGCAATAAGAGCCAAGACGCTAATGCTATCTGGGTGTCAGAGTAGACTGATACCCCATGTCATTGATCCACAATCCATAGGTAAGGCTGTACAGTGAAATAAGTATGCCCCCCAATGAAATGCTCAAGTCTAATACATCCAGTGTGATTTCAGCAGATTTGTCAAATTTAAAAAATGTTATTTTACTGATTTTATATAACAACATTCCAACCTCGTTTAGCACGATCTATTCAATTATGTCATAATTCTACTATTTTGAATTCATTTGCATCACTGTAAATGACATACTTTTATTTTGAAGGCTAACCGCAAAGTCCACTATTGTCGCTAATCCTTATTATGGCTAGCTTCACACAGATGGGTCCAACCACCATTAATCAAACCAAAACTGTCTTGTAAATTGTGGTTATTTTAAATGATGACAACTAGCTATATCGTTAGCTAGCTAACTATTGCTACTGAAACAGATGATGTCGTGTTGCTATGTGTTTGGGGAAGAACATTGTTTTCACCCATTAGCTAGCTAGCTTTTTTTAAATGACCAGCACTGTAGGTGTGCGAGACAACTTTACCAGCGTCATAGCATAGGTATTGATGTATCCTTGTGACATGTGAAATACGAGTCAGTGTAATCAATGTGTAATAACTACGTAAAAAATGTATGAAATTATTATGTGACGTGCAGTCATATTCAGATCCTGATTGGTCAATAAGCTTATCTGGCACGTCAAATATTGTTGTTTGAAACGTATCTTTTTTGACACGCAAAGATCCAAACGGCGTTCCATACACTGATACAGTGCGGGTATAGCCTACGTGAGATTATTATGGACAAAAGAAAGACATTATTTTAATTTGTCAAATGGCTGCCAAGCATCGATCATGTTCACCACAATAAGACCCGGTCCTTTATTGGAAAGGAGAATAAAGATTATCACCTTACACTTTCACCACCCATTGAAGTTGAGAATTTGTTGTTAACTGACTTGCCTAGTTAAATAAAAGGTTAAATAAATGTTTTTACATAAAAGTTCATCAGAATTGATTTGATCTGTATCCTAATAAACTGCATGTGTTCCCGAGTTGTAGGACCACACAACATGCCATCGCGTGACTCCAAGTTTACTTCGATATGATGGTTATTATATCAACATTTTCACCGCCATTTCTCACATAATTAATTTTACAGACAATAAGATCCCACATTGTCATGCGTATTTTGTTTTACCGACACATTTACTGTTTCAATCATCAGGCCTGTCTTTACATGTTTTATCCGACATGTACTTTACTCGAATAAGAAGGTTGGATGGAAACCTGGTTAGAATTGTTTAGTGGTTACCAAACTAATCCAACACATTCAATTGTGCTTTTAATGCTAGTTAACTAAACACACGGTATGGTGATAATGGATTGATCAACAAATAATGGGGGAAGCCATAGCATAGATAGCTGGCTAACGTTAGCTAGCAGTGGTGTAAAGTAGCCTACTTAATTAAGTAATAAATACTTTAAAGTACTAAGTTACTTAAGTCGTTTTTTGGGATATCTGTACTATTATTACATTATTTTCACACATTTTACTTCATTACATTCCTGAAGAAAATAATGTACTTTTTAGGTAACTTTTTAACATTTTCCTGACATCCAAAAGCACTCGTTACATTTTGAATGCTTAACAGGACAGGAGAACACCCCTACTGCCCCTGGTCTGGCGGACTCACTAAACACAAATGCTTCCTTTGTAAATAATGTCTGGGTGTTCGAGTGTGCCCCGGCTATCAGTAAATTTAAAAAGACATTAAAAGAGTGCCGTCTGGGATGCTTAATATACGGATCGTTGGCTACTGTAGTTAGTTTATTGGCCTATTTATTGCATTATACCTCCTTACTACATTTGCACACACTGTATAGATTTTTCTATTGTGTTATTGACTACGATTGTTCATCCCATGTGTAACTGTTGTTTTTTCGCATTGCTTTGCTTTGGCCAGGTCGCAGTTGTATATGAGAACTTGTTCTCAACTGGCCTACCTGGTTAAATAAAGGTGAAATAATAGAATAAAATGAACGTTAGTGACTAACCATCAGCTATGATTAGGCCGATAACAGATTTAGCAAGCTATTGAAAATTAGTATCTTACCTTCGTAGTGTAGTCTCCCGATATTGTTGTTCATTTTGTCCAGGAACTGATAGTTCAACAGGTCCATTCTCGTGAAAACCATTTACTCGTACTGGCTACTTGCTAACATCAAAGTTAGCAGCCAGCTAGCCAGCTAGCCAGTAAGTGTCCGTCCTAGAATAGAAGATAAAATATTAGCTAGTAGCTAGCTAAGGTTAACCAACTAGCTAGCTAGGTAAAGATAACGTTCGATTACACGCGTTGTACCAAATACACAACATTGGCCAGCTAACGTTATAGCTAATAGTTTAGCAACCTCTATGAACTAGCTAGTCAATGCATCCATGTCAAATGGCCCTCTTCGCCTGTAAACATTGGATAACTGGCTAGGCTAGCTAGCTAACTACGTGGTAGTAAGCTACTAAGAAACTAAACTAGTACAAGCAGCTAAAGTTAGCTAAGAAGCTAACTCACTTTTTCAAAGTTGGTAAAAACCAAAAAATACAAACTTACAATGTGTTCGAGGTCCAGATCAGATGACCGATAGTCAAAACGAACTGTAGATAGATGTTCTGAAAATCAGTTGGCTGGCTCCATCGGTATTATATATTTTTTCCGCAAACAGTTTTCAGACAAAAGGGACGTTGCGCCACATCTCAGACTCAGCCTAGCTACACAGTGAAGCTGCTAACCAAGCTAGTTAGCTAGCCAACTACCCCTGGTGACTATCTTCTCTCCCACGACCCCATTCAATTTACTGCAAGGTTCTGTGCGTCAGGCCGGACTGAACCAAGGGGCCACACAAAGGGAGGACTTTGACAAGCAAGAGAGATGTACAATCTTCGGTAACGCTTCACTTAAAGCAAATAGAATATTTTTTCACTTGAAGCAAATATTTTTTTCTCCTGAGAGATGATTGTTTTTTGTATTTAGATTAGTGATAAACCTAGTGATTGTTGAGTTTCGACTTCTGGGGGGGAGCTGTTTTAAAACATTGTGTAATTTTCTATGTTGAGTGTTTACAGTGAATATTGAGCACACATTTTACTCTTAAAAATGTAATTTCTGATATAGGGAGTTCCCATAATTTTTTGGTGTTTCAAACATTTCGTCCCGCAATGGAAAATGTTAACCTCTGCTTTAACCTTTATTTTTTTTGTTTAAAATCATCTTTATTAAAGCTATTTTTAACATTTTACAAACATAATAGGTTCAACCATATAATTACAAATCTGTTTTCACATCAATACATGGGTTCATTATTAGGCTACTTAACATGATTTACATATTTAATATGGTCCATGTACGTTTTTTGTAGGTCAACTGTTTTTTTTGGACAGTAACCCGGCCTAGACTCCCCAAGCACATAGGAAGGATCATATTCTCTGGAAGGATAGCACCTTGAGAGGAACCAGACTCAGAGGGGTCTGCACTATGGATGGTATGCAAAAGCATTATCTAAACCCATTATAATCCTATGGGAATGGGATCCTCGCTACAAAATAAACGGCAGGTGAAATATGATACCATAGGCCTATGGATCATTAGGCCTAATGATAGTGTATGTTTAACTAGAGATGTTGCATAAAGATGACTGGTTTATGTCTTAATGAGCGTGTTTATAATGAAGACATTAATTTAGAGACAAAACCTAGCGACCTTGTCAACAGGTTCGGACCTCTTGGTGTAATTGTTGACAGTCGCTGGACCTGGTTTTGAGTCCCGTTTAGGGCTACCCCACAAATTCGCTGTTGGTGTCAGAGGTGGGATAGTGCCTGTGAGGCCATCGGAGAGGCGTGTTCACGTGAGGGAATTGGTATGGAGACACTTTGGGACATGCAGTTCTGAAGGAAAGGGGTAATGTAGCAACTTTGTCATGAGGTTCGTAACCTCTTTGCATAACTGTTAAGGTTTTGGCTTGACAGTCACTGGACGCGGGTTCAAGTCCTGGTCGGGGCTACCCCCTGAATTTGCTAAAATATATTGTATAATGTTTGTAGGCTATGTGTTTATTGGGCTGGGATGATCATAATCATTTACTAGTGTTGTTTGTAGAAGTCTCTACCCTCACATCAACCACTGTGTTCCTCCTACTCATTAAGACATGTGTCCTTCCTTTCTGGATAAATTAGGTCTGACCACAATCTCTACAATTATCACCCTACCTGAGAGAATAGCAGATTTCTAATGCCAGTTTCCATGGAGATACATTTTCTGCAACTTGTTACAATGCGTTCTACACTTGGTGCAGCGTATAGCTTAGAGCTGTGGAGGAGCAGCATGACATTTAATGACATTGCCTGAGGGAAAGAGCACCTCTGAGGCCAATGTGTTAGGTGTGAGAACAAGATTCATGCCCTACTATAATAGTGACGTAAAATACAGTACAGCGTCATCATTAGTCTAGTGGTTTCCTTCGTATTTCACAGTACATCATTTGTCTGACAATGGCTTTTAAGGACGTTATCAAACACTCAAGACAGAGCAGGGAATTTATTATGATATCTCAAGTGAACAAGAAGCCTACATACAAATTAACACCGCAATATGTACAATTGATAAAATGGGTTACCAGCTAATACAGCAGTACCATACACATTTTTTATTGGAATCTAAGTCTTTTTAATTTGTGTATGCGAACCATTTGTATTTTTTATTAACTTTTGTCAAATAGTATTACAAATACAAATTAACACCGCAATATGTACAATTGATAAAATGGGTTACCAGCTAATACAGCAGTACCATACACATTTTTTATTGGAATCTAAGTCTTTTTAATTTGTGTATGCGAACCATTTGTATTTTTTATTAACTTTTGTCAAATAGTATTACAAATACAAATTAACACCGCAATATGTACAATTTGACTATACTAATTCATATTCTTTTACACCATCAAAGCCATAGAAAAGACTGATGATCAGTAGCCTATCTGTAAAAAATAATTAGAGAGCATGGTATTATGCGAATTAATCTAATGGAAGCAAGCGCAAAGCTCCGGCAATCATACATTGTGCAGACCTCTACACACCCACATTAAAAACCATGCTCGTCATGTGCAATAGTAAAGATAGGTAAATATTTCCAAAAATACTGTGTTTAAAACACCTCTAGTGGGAAATCCACATGGATGAATCAGAATGGCTGCATGGGATCTTTCCTCAGCTAAATTAGCTGCTTAACGGGGATGGGGAGGAATCCATCACATGGCAACGTGAAGGAGGGGGTTAACACTACAGCATGCGCTGGTGTCCCAGAGGACTGCTGCTGCCACTTGCCTGCCTCTCCTTCTGCAAGCCACACTGAGAGCAGACCAAACAGCCATTTTCTCTCTCCATTCTCATAACTTGTATTAGGCAAAGGCAACTGCGGACACAGAGATAACATAAGAAGAGAGAGGGTCAGGCTGTGTTGGAGGTTTCCTCTATATTACTACCTCGTGCATTTCCTTTAGAAACCTCTCTTCCCCTTTTTTTGCAGTGGTATGAAAAGACGTGATGCCTGTGAGGCAGTACATAATGGGGGAGGGGTATAGGAGGCAGACACGACACAATACGAATGAGTGGGAGTAGGGTGGAGAGAAGAGGGAGGGAGAGAGTGAGCATTTCTTGCAGTCGTTCAGGCCAGCAGAGAGGCATGCGATTGGCTGAGGGGGAGAATAGCGTCACGGCCACAGTGAGGGGAGCTCTGAGGATGCACGGCTGAGCTGGGAGGAAACATTACATTCACTGGGAGTTTGCATGGAGAAGAGCTGAGCCTTCAACCAGCTGCACCCTGGGAAGTGGCGCCTTCTGCAAATTAATCAGTCCCTCAGGTGACATCATTTGGCTTCTACCATTCCCCTAAGGACTCTTCACATCCAGCCCTCATTGATTCGTCTGTTCTGTCTGCTCTAACAGCCCTCCATCTTCTCCAGCCATGAACTACCTGCGCCGACGCCTCTCTGACAGCACCTTCATCTCCAACCTGCCCAATGGCTACATGACAGACCTCCAGAGGCCTGACCCTGCTCAGCCTCCACCCCCAGCTGCAGCAGGCCCAGCCAAGTCTCCCACGGCCGGGACTACGCCGCCCGCCATCTCCCCTACCCCCTCCCCTGCCCCAGAGAGGAAACCCCAGCAGTCCCAGTCCAGTGGGGCAGGCTTCTTCAGCTCCATCACCAACGTAGTCAAGCAGACTGCGGCCTCGGCAGGATTGGTGGAGCAGACCACGGTCACGACACCCAAGAAGTTTAAGATCCTCCTGGTCATCGACGAACCACAACAGGAGTGGTGAGGCAACATGCTGTGTCTTGCTGTAAAATGATGTAATGTAATTATGTGAATTATTGTGTTGATGTATGTGTTGTTTGTGTTCTGTAACATTGGAGCGGCTCTTGGCCAGGTCACTGGTGTGAAACTGATCATCTGCTCAGGTTCCTTCTTGAAAAGAGGAGCTCTCAGATGGTCCTGGCTTGTGGTAAAGAAAAGGTTCAAAAAACCTGTCAGCCAACCAGTATGGCGTCCAACTCCGCTTATAAGATTTGAACAGGTTACTGCTGTGGATGGTCTGATGCCAGTGCAGGTCGCTCTAATAACAAAACACAGATGCAGCTACTCAGGAGGAGACGAGGAAACAAAGTCCACTGACTCACCATGTTAATGACATTACAGCATCAGGGAGTCTTTTTATGGCTTGCCTCATCCAAATACGGTGGTTTCCTGCAGTAATTGACAGGCATTCAGGGGTTTATGCCCTTTTTGACATGATTGAAATTTCAAAATGACAGATTGGCCTTGCAGCAAGAGGAGAATTTTATATGTTTTGAGGATGTTTGACTTGGTATTCCAAGAAACCCATGTGAATTCTGCTGCTATTTTTAATATTAGGTCAGTTTCTTGCAACCACCTGTGAGCATGCGCCAGACTTAAACCCATTTAATTGATGAGTCTGATCAACCCAATGTACTCTAACATGGCTTTGCATCATTGTTGAGAAAGGCAATTTCATGATATTCAACAGCCAGTGAGAGCATGGGAAAATGCATGTGTGTTTTCTCTATTGAGTAAAGACTGCAGTGCTTTCCAGTCATCAGTGAGGTTTCCTTTCCCTTCCTGCTCAATGATAGGATCCCTGGTCACATGACCACCTGTCCACAATTACAGAGAGTCAATCCACAGAATTTATCTTTGGCCAATCATGCAAAGACAACACATGGCATCATTGGTGATACATAGACTAGTAGTAGCAATAGAAATGGAGCTAAAAGGGATGGTATGTGTGTGCTCTGTGTTACAATGCTAGTTCAGACGGACACCTCTCTTTAATGCTGTGTGTTGAGGAGGCAGGCAGGAGAGAAGGCAGATCATGACATGAATCCAAAGAGCTGATAGCATATATTAAAGGCCTAATGCAGCTGATTTTTGTGTCAATATCAAATCATTTCTGGACAACAATTAAGTACCTTGCTGTAATAGTTTTGCATTAAAATGGTCAAAAAGAAACAGAAATAGCTTCTTAGCAAAAATAATTGTTTCTCAAGTAAGAATTTTGCTAGAATGGTCTGGGATTGGTCTGAGTAAGGAGGGGGAGTGATATGTAATCAGAAAACTAGCTGTTATTGGCAGAGAGTTATGGAGCTCTCTTTGTTATTGGTCTATATAAACTTATACTGCCTGGTGATGTCACCAGTCAGGCCAAAACTCCACCCATGCAAACCCTGCAGATTTAGAAGTATGTTTCATCAGCTGTTGTACAATATGATACATAACACAGGAACACTGAATTCTGCACTGGGCCTTTAAAGGGATGGCACAGCAGCACTGACAGGTAGCTATTGCCTCACCTAAGAGCTACTTTACATCAAGCCTCTTTTTCCAATGTTCAGTAAAATGTATAGCAACTGCAGTGTTGTGAGTGAGAGGGTTTACTTATTATATACTATATGGTGGGAAGGCGGATTTATGCAGTAAGGAATTCTACAGAACCTTTCAGTGACAGACACAAACTTACATAACTGTCTGCACAGCATCCCACGCCAGACATCCTTCTTCATATCGCATATCCTGCTTTGAAGAGGTAATTGCGAGATATATTGTAGATAGTGGGCCTACATTATCACATAGCAGAGTCCTGAAGAAGGTAGCATGAAGATGTTTTTAGATTTTGTGATTCTTGCTATGTGTTTTGTCTTTCAAATTAACTAGATATATTTGCATCAGCTGATTTTCTTCAGACATGTGCAGCTATATACAGTGGTCTATATACAGTGGTCTGTATACAGTAGGCTATGTGCAGTAGGCTATATACAGTGGTCTATATACAGTGGTCTGTATACAGTAGGCTATGTGCAGTAGGCTATATACAGTGGTCTATATACAGTGGTCTGTATACAGTAGGCTATGTGCAGTAGGCTATATACAGTGGTCTATATACAGTGGTATATGTGCAGTAGGCTATATACAGTGTTCTATATACAATGGTCTATATGCAGATGGAAACTGTAGCCTGAGGGACACATCTGCATTTGGATGACATGTTGCTTTCTGGAGAGTGGCTATTCCAGGAGTCCTGTGTGTATGTATGATTAATCTCACCATGCAAAATGGCTGCTATCACAATAACAAAGGCAGAGTGGACAGATTCTGTTTATTGGCATATGGCATACTGCAGATGCATTTATGATGTTGATGTGTATGTTGAATCATTGCAAGCTCCTTTTAACAATAATGATCGCTATGCTTGCACTGCGGATATAGCCTAAGTAATGCTAGATATTTGAATACATCACGTCTGAGGGTGCCCATTAAGGTAATAGAAACCCAGATAAATCCTAGTAAGATCATACTCATGTCATTTTAAATGATGCCATGTCTTTTGGCTCCACATAACAGCAGACAGTCAACAACCTGAGAAGAAATGTAATCATTGTTTTCTTATGGGATATGGGAATGCATCTATAATCATTACATGTAATCATTGTTTTCTTATGGGATATGGGAATGCATCTATAATCATTAAATGTAATCATTGTTTTCTTATGGGATATGGGAATGCATCTATAATCATTAAATGTAATCATTGTTTTCTTATGGGATATGGGAATGCATCTATAATCATTAAATGTAATCATTGTTTTCTTATGGGATATGGGAATGCATCTATAATCATTACATGTAATCATTGTTTTCTTATGGGATATGGGAATGCATCTATAATCATTAAATGTAATCATTGTTTTCTTATGGGATATGGGAATGCACCTATAATCATTAAATGTAATCATTGTTTTCTTATGGGATATGGGAATGCATCTATAATCATTAAATGTAATCATTGTTTTCTTATGGGATATGGGAATGCATCTATAATCATTAAATGTAATCATTGTTTTCTTATGGGATATGGGAATGCACCTATAATCATTAAATGTAATCATTGTTTTCTTATGGGATATGGGAATGCATCTATAATCATTAAATGTAATCATTGTTTTCTTATGGGATATGGGAATGCATCTATAATCATTAAATGTACCTGGATTGTTTTTGGTCTAATACCACATACAGTAATGCGAATCATGACCGGACTATCTGCACTGACTCCATTTTGCACTGACTCTATGCACACTCACATGACTATCCACACACTCACACATACTTACACTAACATACACTTACATACACACACACACACATAACCCACACACATATACACATGCATTCAGATGCCACACACACGCACACACGCACACACGCACACACGCGCACGCACGCACGCACGCACGCACGCACACACACACACACACACACACACACACACACTTTCACACATGTACACATTCACTCATTATATACACCGCTGCTAATATGTTTTTTAAATATTATTATAATTGTTATTATTATTATCTATCCTGATGCCTAGTCACTTTACCCCTGCATTCATATACAGTACCTACCTCAAACACCTCATACCCTGACACATTGGTATGGCATTGGTACTCCCTGTATATAGCACCATTCTTGCATGTTTTTATTTCTCTTGTGTCTTTACTCAATTATTTTGAACACTGCATCGTTGGGAAAGAGCTTGTAATGAAACATTTCCCTGTAAGGTCTACACCTGTTGTATTCACCGCATGTGACAAATAGCATTTGATTTGACATCAAAAGACTGGAATTTATCAAAAGGTCAACAGTTATGGAAACATTGAAGACAGCTGAGTAAATTATGTTACCTTTCACAAATCATCTGTAGAGCCATCAGCTGAACGATCTCTCCAGCTAGGCATTTCATTGTTAGTCTACACTTGTTATTTATTAAGCGTGTGACGAATAATACAATTTGATTTGATTGATTTTGATTTGATTTGAAGCCTCACCTGGCATCGTTGGCTGTTTCCCTGTTTCATGTTTCCGCCACTAGAGAGACCTGCTACTAGCTCCCAATGCCTGCCTCAGGCTCAGCATCACGGCTACATTACATGTGTCTACAATAACAGTGAGTCAGTTCTGAGGCCCTCTGAACTTTTATACTCTTTGGGATTGGTGACAACAGCGATGTGTTCAACAATAAGAGAGCTAGCTAGGGAACGTTTGTCTCTGTCTGATTGCTCCATTGATTGTGTAATTTCTCTTTACACTTTGGCCTTTTAGCTTGCGGTTGTATTTCATAAGGATGAGCTGTTTCTGACTGTAGGGTTTTACATTTGTGTCGACATTAGCTTGTCTTTCAGCGCCCAATAAAATATATGTATTAGCATGTCTGGTGGTGATTCATTGTTCATTTAGTTTACTGATGTCACCATGAAGAGCATAGGCCCAATTACAGATATGGATGTGATGAATACGTAATCACGTAATTGTCTTTGAGTCTAGAATTCTGGAATACAGGATATTCTGTTTGAACAAGAATAGTATTTAACCCATAAAATGATCAGATATCTACGTCAGACAATATATTACAACTTTAGTGTTTCCAGCATCTCCTCTGTTTTCAGATCTGATCGTTTTTAGTCTGTAGGCCAACCTCATGTGATATCAACTCTGAACTCTTGGCTAAAGGGGGTTTGAGGGTTGTGTTTCAGTGTGGGATGGGCTGTTTCTGGGTCAGAAATGTTGTGCCCTGTGCAAGAGGTAAAGACAGAGGCTGACAAGCCGCAGTATAGTAGCCTTAGGACAGAGACTGAAATGGAATCTGACAGGAATACTTCAGACTCACACAACAGAAGGCTAAGCTAGGCTATGACCACTGGTTTCAGGCCTCAACACAAACCTGCTGCTGATTATTATGGTAGCAATGCGCTAACATCTTTCACAGTTTATCTCCTTATTATTATAGTTATGAATGTTGTTGCTGACAGTCCTTGTTTCTTGGCATTATCACTTCGGGGATTTAAGAAACCTTTTCTCCTACTCAACTATCTTAATAAGACTGTTGATTAGTTGTTGCTATGGAGAGCTAGACAAATTAACTTGCTAGAAACCAAACAGAGATGAAAACAGAATGTTCTGAAAATGTGATAAACTGGAGAATAGCACACTAGTATAATAACCAAAGCTTGCCTCAGTGACAGTGATTGTGCCAAATCATCCCTCCATTAGTGTGATTATATATTTAGCTAATCTAATGAAAATTGATTTAGAAGTAATTGCTCTAAGAATGGGTAAAATAATTCACAGTGTCAAGTTCTCTGTGAAAATGCCATTTGTCTTTCTGGGGCATAGCAACTGTGATATTCTAGCTTTTTTGTGAATACATCCTGGCTCCTGTAGTCATATGAAAAAAGGGCATTTTCTTCAGCATGATGACACTCTCCCACTGTGTACCACATATATTATGCTGTCCTTGTAGGAGAGATCATGGCTCTAGGACTGACCCCAGGCCTGTATATCAGATTGACCGTCTGACACTGCTGCCTTCAAATGCCTCTTATGCTAGCTTTACTTTTACATGAACTCCTCTTTCCATGTACGCCATGAAGTGTACAATTCCCTTGTCCAATTATGTATATCTGCATCTGCCTTCTATACATTTAACATGACGCCGTGAACGACTGTGTATGAAGGCAGTACCGTGGTGTCAGAGGTTGTCGAGCTGGAGTTGATCTGTCTAAGATGCACTTCAGCCAAGGGCCCAGGACAACACATTATCTGTTATTAAAGTGTTATCTAGGGAACAGTCTTCCTTTGTGAAACCCTGACAGAAATGGGACAGCACTCACTCACAGAATGGCTGCTCAGTGCAATATCATCCTGCCTCAGAAGGAAACATCAAACAAAGCAGCACTTCTATTCCCTAGCTGCTCTTTGCCTGCTACCTGTTGGAAGTGGCATGGCAATTTCCCCTCGACTGACAGACTTTCAAATAGCTTTAAGATTGCATACTCACTAGTGGTTCTATATTGACTTTGTGTGTTGTAGGAATGAAGCATGTAGGCGAGATCACCATTACCATTATGCTGGAAGTATCACAAATATGGCATGCTGAAGACGCCTCTTCAGATCTTATTGATATACTAGCATGGTGAGATGAGTTGGACTACTGCTTGAGCTTCTCTGTTTCTTAGGTTTGGAGATAACGTGGAATAAAAGTAATTTCCTGAAGTCAGAAATAAACACCGATATATAGGAGATTATAAACTGGGTTGTTCGAGCCCTGAATGCTGATTAGCTGAAAGCCGGGATATATCAGACTGTTTACCATGGGTATTATAAAACACATTTTTACTGGTCTAATTACGTTGGTAACAAGTTTATAATAGCAATATGGCAACTCAGGGGTTTAAAGTATATGGTCAATATACCACGGCTAAGTGCTGTATCTAGGCACTCGGCGTTGGGTCGTCCATAAGATCAGCCCTTATCTGTGGTATATTTGCCATATACCACACTCACTCAGACCTTATTGCTCAATTAGAGTGGCAATCAGGAATAGAAGCTTCCCCTAACCTTTGATAAAGGATCAGATGGTTACAGTTAGGATTGGGTCTGTTTTGTGACAGGAATGCTGTGCTATACATCACAAGGTGGACAAGGACAGATGGAACTGTCTCACTTATCAGACAAGTGTCAGAGGTTTGCTCTTGCCTCTTACAGTAGAGAGGCTACATTACTCATTCACTCAGTGTCGTAAAGTGGAGGTCACATACTGACTAGGAAAATTAAGACAAAATAGGCCTGTTAGTCAGAGTTTGCCTTTGTTTGACATATTCATCTAAAACAACTAATCAACAAAGGCAGTTAGTCCCAGCCGCTCTGTCGTCCTGCCCAGCCCTCTCTCTCTCTCTCTCTCTCTCTCTCACACTCATAATCGTTAAAAGTCTATCTAATTAACATAACACAAAAATCCCCATAAAAATCTGTCAATTTAAGACAGAGATGTTTTTTTGCATGGGCTGCGTCTCAATCCACTGTATGCGCCTGTGTCGGCCTTCCGCATTTGGGGTGGAACGTGGCAGAGCTACAGCGCTGTTTGTAAGACCAGGAGACGTCCCGGAAATGGGTCTTTTCACGAAAACATCTGTAGCGTCCGAACTCATATGACGACTCAATGAAAAGACGATACTTTTACGAACGCGATGGTGCTTCTCCGTTTTGCTCTACGACCCCCACAAGCTCAACAGGACCCGTCTGAAGCCGGTACCACAGATCTGTGTATGGAGGTAGTTTGTACCAACAAAAAATGGGATAAATATGTGTCCAAAAAAGATAACATATCCTGAGCTTTCCTATACTGTAGATATAGGAAAGAGACTTTAAAACCTTATTCCTTATGATTTATTTTTTGACTGTCTATTTTGCCATTTCTGAATGTGTTATTCAATGTGTGTCTATGGGCCTTAGTAGTAAAGGCCACATTCAATATTTAATCAAATCAATATTGATTTTTTATATAACTACAGGGGTCCTAAAATTCTACATCAAATAGCTAAATGATCCTGTCATGTTTTGTTATATATTGTCATGTCTTGTCCTTGTGCTTCCCCTTCTGTTCGTTTCCCCCTGCTGGTCTTATTAGGTTCTTTCCCTCTTTCTATCCCTCTCTCTCCCCCTCCCTCTCTCCCTCTCTCTCTCTCTCTATCGTTCCGTTCCTGCTCCCAGCTGTTCCTCATTCTCCTAACTACCTCATTTACTCTTTCACACCTGTCCCCTATTTTGCCCTCTGATTAGAGTCCCTATTTCTCCCTCTGTTTTCCGCTTCTGTCCTTGTCGGATCATTGTTTGATGTTTGCTGTGCTGTGTTCTTGTTCCGTCGTGTTTTTGCCTTCTTCAGATGCTGCGTGTGAGCAGGTGTCTATGTCAGCTACGGCCTGTGCCTTCCCGAAGCGACCTGCAGTCTGTGGTCGCGTCTCCAGTCGTTCCTCTCTACTGACGAGAGGATTTCAGTTTTCCTGTTTGTATTTTCCTGAGATAATTTCCAGGATTATCGTTTTTGTTAAAGACTGGAATAAAGACTCTGTTTCTGTTAAGTCGCTTTTGGGTCCTCATTCACCAGCATAACAGATCCATGGTATGACCATCTTAAAATAATTCCATATGTTAGCTTCGTAGCTGCTACCCCTCCACTCACTCACTCACTCAGTCTTTTCTGTCCCGTCTTGGACTTGGGCATAGATCATTTGAGTATTATAGCTATTACAGGACATTGGTATGCACCATTTGTTTTTTATTGTCCTTACGAATGCTTCTTCACATAATACGTTCCTTAATACTTAAAGGGTAGATGGTAATTATACATTCATAGGACTATAATGGATGGCTGGATAAAAGCTCTCACAGACAGGAGGCATTACTTGAGCTGTGCTCCTCTAACTGGAGTGAACTAATACTCGTCAGTAGCTGCATCAGACTGTCCTCTTCTAGAGGACAAAGCTCAACCTTCATCACAATATCATCCTCCTTCCTCTATCTAGATCTCTAACTACTCATCACTATGGGAACCACACTGATTTATAAATAATGTAAAAATGTCTCTACCTACAGAGCTGAGCACAGATCATTTTCCAGACATTTTACATGGATCACTGTGAAATATCTAGCCACTGTATTGCTGTTATTGATAGAGACATTATGCTCCTACACAAGTGGCATGTACTTCATTCAATGCAGGAAGGTGTTATTCGCATGTGCAGTGGTCAGGGTGGTCAGGGTGGTCAGGGTGGTCAGGGTTTAATCATCTCTGCGTCAATGCATAGGCCCATGTAAAGTAACCAGCTGCTGTTGGAACCTGGGCCTCCTGGTCGCAATAAAACGGTGTTAACTTGCTGCGCTAAATCCAAAGCATTAGCTAGGGAAACCAATGCAGGTATTCAGGAGTCAGCAATGGTTATTCATCATCTGAGTGTGATTCTGAACCCCCTCCGCTATCCACATACATTCAGTACATCCTCCACAAGTAGGAACTGAATCAGGGAGACAGTCGTGACACCGATTCCTTACACCAACACTGACCTATCTAAAATGTCAGACATTGTCATTGTGGTTCTGTCTCTGAGTCGTGTCTTTGGCTGCACCACATATATCCATGTATCCTAACACAGATCAACGACAGGCTTTTCATTCCCCGTGTCTCTGCTGCTGTGACTCGTATTCAGATGATTGTTTTCCTCCACAGCCTCAGATAAATCCCCGACTCAAATTAGATCAGCAATAAATTATTCAGCCAGTCCTCACTAGGGTGTGTTGGACATACGGTACTGACGTGAAACAAACAAGTAGCAGATATATCAAATCATTATTCCCATTGTATTTTTCTTCTGCTAGTAGACTTTGCTGCACACTGCTATGTGTCATTTCAATAGTAAGTGGAAATATGCTGCTCATTGAAACCTTGTATGGCTCTACTTTAGGCCTAATTGCATCACATTTAGGTTACTTTGGCCATTGAACTATACCGCAACATTTTAGAGAAGGTTTGTCATAAGACTATTTAGGTTTTTAGACCTCCATAGAGAATAGCCATTTTGTAACCTTTAGTGGAGGAATATCCCATTGAAATCTGTACACTACTCTACAGCACGGTTCCAGTTGAGGTTTTGGCCGTTGAAAAGCTTGACATAGTTCATTGGCTAGGAGCAACACCGTGGCAACATTGAGGAGAGGAGAGGCAATGCTTTCAACAGTCCCCTGACACTTAGTTTGTTCCAGGTCACTAAGATTGTCTCCATTGATGAACCTCCCTTCTCGTCGCTCATCACTTTAAGAGCACGGCGAAGGTCTCCTCTCTTTGTCTGTGGGGCGGCAGGGTAGCCTAGTGGCGTTGGACTAGTAACCGGAAGGTTGCAAGTTCAAACCCCCGAGCTGACAATGTACAAATCTGTCGTTCTGCCCCTGAACAGGCAGTAAACCACTGTTCCACTGTTCCTAGGCCATCATTGAAAATAAGAATTTGTTCTTAACTGACTTAAATAAATAAATCAATAAGAAAATCTATAAATGCACTGTGTGTGGGTTCAATAATGGCCAGCCTGCCTGTCTGCAGGGAATGAGTGCCAGTACCTCTGTATAGACATAGCTCGATGCTAAGCGGATATTAACATGCACTCAGTAGACTAAGATCCACCAGACTAAGATCCACCAAACAAACACTTTTTTCATCCATTTTATGGAATTATAAAATGTATCTCGTTCCGAGGGCTTTTGACTACAATGCACCATTCAGTAACGATCCACTAGATGGAAGCAAACGCTGCAACACGGGGGACTACTTACATTTCAGAAAGGACAAAAACAAATCAGAACATAAAGTGATTAGTAGTGAATATGTCACTACCTTGACTTTATCACTTTAACAATTCTCCATGACATGTTTATCTGAGGGGAATATGTCACAAGACAGAATGTTTGGGTAATGGTGTGGTGTGTATTTAAAGTCTTTGCTCCATAAAATCCATATTGATGCATTTTAAAGTCAATGAAGTGTCTTATTCAATATTTGTGATTGTAAATTGATGGTAGGCGTTCACAGAGGAACGTGATCACAAGGACTCAATAGCAGAAGGATCTATCAGTGTTATCTCATCATGTCCTCTAAAGGTTCATCAATTCTCTTCCCTGTTGCCTAGGGCCAAACTCTTCAGAGGGAAGAAAGTACACAGAGATTATGACATCAAAGTCGAACAGGTAAGCCTCATTTGGCAAATTGCATCGATTTACTTTTGGCACCTGTCTCAGATAGAGTTGTCTACATAGACACTTTTATTCCATTGCAGCCAATACATATATAGCTCCACCCACCAGCCTCCTCTGATCTGTGCTGTATTCATAACTATTGATATACGTTCAGTTAATCAGATGGATCTGTATGTTTTTCTACCATGCAGGCTGAGTTCAGTGAGATCAACGTCATAGCTCACTCCAACGGGTCCTGTAATGTGGACATGCAGGTTCTGAGGAACGGTACCAGGGTGGCCAGGTGAGACACGTGCAGATGCGCACACACACACACACACACACACACACACACACACACACACACACACACACACACACACACACACACACACACACACACACACACACACACACACACACACACACACACACACACACACACACACACACACACACACACACACACACACACACACACACACACACACACACCACAAAATCATTAGCACTTCACCAGTGCCCTTATAGACAATTTTCCATAAGCAACACACTCAATACTCCAACATGGAATCTGAAAATGTGCCATGGTTCACTTTACATGTGAAGGTCAACCCAGTTTTAATTTCTCTCTGAAGCATCTGTGTATTTATGTTTTACAGGTCATTCAAGCCTGACTTTGTCCTCATCCGCCAACACGCCTTCAGTATGACCCAGAACGAGGACTTCCGTAACATGATCATTGGTCTGCAGTATGGGGGCATCCCCAGTATCAACTCCCTGGAGTCCATCTACAACCTGTGTGACAAGCCCTGGGCGGTAGGCAGACAGAAGGCTGGCTGCGTGCAATGCGTGAGACTTGTTTATTTGTGTCTTAAGTCAGTGGCATAACTTCACTAATGGATGTCTGTTTGTCTCTAGTTTGCACAGCTAATAAGCACCTACAGGAAGCTTGGTGCAGAGAAGTTCCCTCTGATCGAACAGACCTTCTATCCCAACTACAAGGAGATGGTAAGAACGTAATCATGTCTTCTGAAATGTAGCCTTTAATGTGGACTTGTTTTTCTTCATTGTATCATGAAACCAGGCATAAAACAATCATGTCTGACGGTTTATCACTCAGGTTACCATGCCAACGTTTCCTGTAGTTGTGAAAATTGGACACGCTCACTCGGGAGTAGGAAAGGTAATAATGTTATTAAGGCTTGATGTTGTTATTCTGTAGACTGTGGGGCTGCTAGTGGAAGGTGGTGTGTGTTGTGTCCAGGTGAAGGTGGATAACCACAGTAAGTTCCAGGACATAGTCAGTGTGGTGGCTCTCACCCAGACCTACACCACCACAGAGCCCCTCATCGACTCCAAGTACGACATCAGAATTCAGAAGATTGGCAATGACTACAAGGCTTACATGTACGTACTATTCCCCATTTTGTATTCATGATTATTCCTCTGTTGTAAGCAAATGTAAACATCTGGGAACCTTTAAATGTTCCACATTTAGCATAAGGATCTGACTTTTTTTCCAATAATCCAGAAGTGTAATCGAATTAATCCAAGACTATTGAATTTGTGAATCCTTGAATTAACAATCATCAGGGACTTTAATATGTTTACCATTTGTATAATGTCTCATACGTTATAGGAGGACCTCAATCTCTGGCAACTGGAAGAGCAACACAGGCTCAGCCATGTTGGAACAAGTGGCCATGACTGACAGGTATGAGTCCTTAACAGCATCACTGACAATGCTTCCGTTCTAAAAGGACAAGACAAGGGAATCTCAGACAATGGCCTGTCTCATTACCAAAGTCAATTATCATTCATGTAGCTCATTATGCAACAATGTAAATGGCTGTATTGATACAAGTTAGCACTCTGTACTGTGTTCTCTCTGAATGATACAAAATTGATAAGCAATTTGAGTAATTATACTCCTACATGCAAATTATCTCTATTAAATAGCATCACACTTCTCCTTGACTGTGACACTATGTAAGACCACTTAGTGTCAGATCTGTACTCCTTGGCCTGTGTTCAGGTACAAGCTGTGGGTTGACACCTGCTCAGAGATCTTCGGAGGGTTGGATATCTGTGCTGTCAAAGCCATTCATGGAAAGGATGCGAAAGATTACATCACTGAGGTAGGTGTTCCCTAGTAAGTGTAACATTCACAGCTCCTGAAATATTGCAGGAATTTTTATGATTAATTATTTAATTATTCAGCTGCTCTCAACATCCTGAGGCAGTTCTCTTATTAAATATTTTGAAATATTCAACATCTTCGTTAACCAATGTATTGATGTATTCCATATCCTTGTTAGGTCGCTATCTGGTTGTTATGGGAACAGCAGCCTAGAAATGTTTCACAGATGGCACAACTGTTGAGAACATGGGATGGTATCCAAACATAGTTCCGAACCATTCAGTTAAACCTTCACTTTAACCAAATGTGATTCACCATCTACTGTCCTTCCTCCATAACCTACTCCACGTCCATCTTCTTTTCCTCTGGTAGTATTACCATCTTCCGTGTGTGTCAGGTGGTGGGGTCGTCCATGTCGCTGGTAGGAGAGCATCAGGCAGAGGACAGGCAGCTCATCACTGACATGGTGATAGCCAAGATGAACCAGGCAGTAGGACGGACACCCGCGGGGTCCTCTAACAGACCAACCACCATGCAGCCATCACAGGTATGGTGCAGTTGGCTACGTACACCACTGTATGGGAATATGATCAGTCATGGTCTCACAGGCTTTTAGGAAATCCTGTTTGAGAGCCTTCACCTGTATTACAGTTCAGTGTATAACATCCATATTACTGTGTCTTAGTAACTACTGTATAGCTACATTTGTTTATAGCCTTTGTGTATTGTCAGATTTGTATAAAACCAACATTGGATCCATATTCTTGTTTGAAAAGTACATTGTTTAAAGCAGTATGAAAACAGAACTGTGTCATAAGGACATTTAACTGTAGTGTCTCTGGGAGTATCACTTAGTTTTATGTGTTTGCAGAGTGGTGGCCAGAAGGACCTGGTGGTTGATCCCAAGACTGGCGCTACACGCCCGCCTCAAGGTTGTCTGCAGTACATTCTCGACTGTAATGGCGTTGCAGTGGGGCCAAAACCCGTCCAGGCCAACTAATTAGCCCGCCAGAGAGGAAGTCTATGTAATATTGAAATGATGATGACGTACATTAGCTGAACACAAAGCAGAGAGGAGGGGAGGGGGTTGGGGAGAGACGGTAGACGGACTGAGATGTGGCTGGTGTTAGTTTGGTCCAGAATGTACTGCTGGCATGGACAGTGTTTCTCCTCTATGCAGTGTCAAGATGTACTGTCCACGTGTTTCCCTGTTGATTTAGTGTGCTTGTAACGGTCGCCTCTGTTTCTCTGTAGCCGTGGTTTTCTTTGGGGCTGTTGTTGACAGTGTAATAAGCAGATTGTGCCTACACTGAGTCCAGTGCTGCTGTGTGTGCCCAATGTTTCATTCAGTCCTCATTCATAATCTGACCTCCCTCTAAACCCCCCTGTTTATTTCTCCATTTTGGTGTGTACTTTTAGATATTGTCAAACTGGTTTATCGTGCAGTTTGACGTTTGTGTATATGTCAATATGTAAATGTGTGTGCGTATGACTGTATTGGTGATTATTTTCATACATGTACTAATATAATAGGTATTTCTTTTTGGTTTTGCATGAATGATACGAAGGAAGGTAACAGTATGTTTTTAAATGTCAGATGATCAATCAGGATGTTTCTTTAGTGACATCACTGGTATAGTTCCAAACTACTGTCCCTGTGATTTATGCATTGTGAATGTGTCATAATATGGAATACATATTGTATAAGTTCTACATAAACAACCAAGTGTTAGTGCTAAGGAAGCTGATGAGCACACCAATACATACAGCCAGATCACATCTAAGTAGACCTTCATTGATCAAAGGGAGGTTCGAGACATGAAACGTAGTTGCTGTTCCTTTATCCATTATTAGCAGATAGACTACCCATACTATGCTCAGTGAAGGTTGCTATTCAACCGACTCCTAGCAAGACAGTTCTTTGACAGTTTTATAAACTGTCTCTATGCACAGAACACAGCCATAGATGTCTTCATGTGTATGAGGACAAACATATTAGATAACTTACAAAATTACAATAGACTACTCTAGCTTTTGAGAGAAAATAAATATTTGACTTTTGTTATCACTCAGCACTTCTAATCACAGTCCCCCACTGTAAATATATGGGATTGGTTTGTGGCAGCTGCAGTTGGATCAGGAAAGAGGAGAGCTTGTGGTAGAGTTAGAGAGTAACTGTGATAGTAGAATGCTCTCATTAAGATTTATTAACAGAATGACTCTAGAGGTGTGTCCATTATCTAATAAGATTACAGTAATAACCATTTCCTCTTAGGCCTATGATGCATGTGTTTGTGATATTTCAGGAAGTGAAGTAATCCAATTAGTCCTGTCACTTTCAATTATGTTGTCAAGTAGAAAAACTCAATTGTGCTTCAGTAAAATAGTCAAGGTTTTACATAATATATTTAAATGCCTAGGTATAAGGTTTCTGATATCACCATACACATACCGTCCAGGCTTAATATCAATGACCGTAGTGGCGTTGCCATGATGATGGTGATGCTGCTGTGTATTGCAGTGATGATATGCGTGGAGTTATGCTTATGTTACTGCCATTTAAAGATTCTTTGACATATTTGCCTTATCATACTCATACTGAGTTAATGGAGAGTGCAATATATATATATGTTTTTAACTTTATATTCTTTATATTTTTAGTACCAGATCTTCTACCATAATCTATTCATAGAGCTATATTCACAAGTGGGATGCAAACATTTTCCCAAAGCTAACACGGTTGTAAGTGAAAAACACTTGCATTAAGTAGTAATATAATAATAATAATAATAATAATAATAATAATAATAATAGTTATTAGAAGCCATGCATGTGTCCTATTTGGTGAAACTAAGAATACATCTACATCAAGATAATTGTAAATGTGTGTCCCATTCTAAAACACTTTGTTACTAACAGAATTGTACAAACAAACTATGTTTGGCAAGCTCAGTGTGCAAGTTCTTTTTCCTAGGTGTATGAAATAACATTGTGTCTGTGCAGATAGCCTAACCCAGTGAGTAACCCTGTAAAAGCCTTGCCTGTGGCTTTATGGTTTTGTGTTTTGATTTGTGGAGTAAAATGCCATGACGCTCTATCCATCTACAAAAGTGAGGATGGAGCGGCGCCACCAAGGTCCTTAATAGTTGCATAGTGACATAGTTGTTGTGTAATTGATTGATTTAAAGGAGTTATTGTCGGGGGAAATTCAAAATCAGCCTTCCTGCCCAGGTGAAAATCCTTTACTAGTTGAGATTTTCATACCTGCAGGGTTGCATCTATTTGGGACCAGGGTTGCTACTACCTGTTAAGTGTGCACTCTTGGAACTAGTGTTGAACTGTTTGAAAAAGTCCAGTACAGATAACAATATATTATAGATACATACCACACGTTGATATTTTCCCCTTGTCATTGGCAATAAAGCTTCCTTTGCAATATATGTTCAGTCTGTTTTGCCGCATTTGTTATGGTTGTATAAACAAAACTAGGCCTATATCAACGAGCAAATCAGCCTATATTGTGTCACTATGTACAGTATATATATTGGAAAGGGAGACTCCTTTAAAATATCAGTTTATAGAAAGATATGTGGAGCAAGAAGACCAACAAACACAGGCGAAGAAAGGCCTACTAATGGTAGTCAAAGTATGTATTTATCATATTATTAATGTTTGGAAAACCAAATAAATGAGCAAACATATGGTTTTGTCAAAACCCCTCCATCTATACCCTCATGAAGCATGTGCACCCCACATTGCATTGCTTCTAATGCATGACAGATATCTGCATTATTGTAATATCATATCCTCCCTGCTTTGTGTTTCTTTATCTTGTAACTTTTACCTCCTCCATTGACAAGTGTTCATTTTAGACTGTCTACTGTTATTGTCACATGGTTTTAGGGACAAAATGACCAATACAAATGTGAAAAGGGTACAGACTAAAGTTCAAAGCCTTTGGTACATGATTCAATATACTCTCTCCACTGCAAAAGTGTGATCATATCATTAAGTATTTCTTGTACTAAAATTAGAGGGCTGTCTGGAACCCCAAGGATCCCTATTACAAAGTCCCAGGCCTGCTCCAAAGTAATCGCCTAAAGCTTCTGCTAAAGACTCAAGCCAGAGGCCTACCTCAACCACACAGCAGCCCCATCCCCAGTCAGCGAGTCAGGCCAAGCCCAGACCAGGAGGACTGGATGCTCAACAACCACTACCACCTCCAGCACAGCCTGCACAACCAAGACAGCTCAACTCAGCACCTCAGGTCCAACCCGAGTCCCAGGCTCCTCCACAGGCCTCAGTCCAACCCCAGCCTGAGCCACAGGCCCAACCCCAAAATGAATCACCGACTCAGGCACAAGTGAAGGCCACCAGTCCTGAGAAGAACCAGCCTTCAGTGGTAGAACAGCCAACAGTAGAGGAAAAGGCACTGGCACATCCACCACTGAAGTAAGAGCACATTGGCAGCAACACTTTGAATATACCTAGTTTTGACGTAATTACAAGGTTAAACCAAACATAATAGCCTGTATCTAATAACTATAATACTCTACAGTCAATTGGTGATGTTGTTTGGCCTTTGGCTTACTACTTCTTCTGATTATAATCACTATTTAAAAAAGATAAGTCAATCTCACTCCCTGACCAATGCCTTTGGCCTGAAGGAAACATCCTTCTTTCGCACAGCCAGTGAAGACGTGGCCAAGGCTAAGACCATGCACAACTTGAGGAAGTCTTTTGCAGGTCTGGCTCTCTGACTAGACACAGTGCAGGTTGACTAACCCTGAAACAGAGGGAATGAAAAGTGGTGTAACGAAACCAGTCTCTGTTTCATTGACCTCTGTATCACAAAGTGTTACAATAACCTTCTTCCTGATTATCTAGATACATATATGCTATTTCATTATAGGAATATTGAGTGTGCTCAGAGGTCAGGTTAAACAACATAGCGATGCAGGCTAAGGTTACAATCAATGACATGATTTAAGGGGTGCTAATATTTGTCCTGAGATGTACACTACCGTTCAAAAGTTTGGGGTCACTTAGAAATGTCCTTGTTTTTGAAAGACAAGCACATTTCTTGTCCATTAAAATAACATCAAATTGATCAGAAATACAGTGTAGACATTGTTAATGTTGTAAATGACTATTGTAGCTGGAAACAGCTGATTTGTTATGGCCTACAGAAGCCTACAGAGGCCCAGTATCAGCAACCATCACTCCTGTGTTCCAATGGCACCTTGTGTTAGCTAATCCAAGTTTATCATTTTAAAAGGCTAATTGATCATTAGAAAACCCTTTTGCCATTATGTTAGCACAGGTGAAAACTGTTGTCTCGATTTAAAGAAGCAATAAAACTTGCCTTCTTTAGACTAGTTGAGTATCTGGAGCATCAGAATTTGTGTGTTTGATTACAGGCTCAAAATGGCCAGAAACAAATAACTTTCTTCTAAAACTCGTCAGTCTACTCTTGTTCTAAGAAATGAAGGCTATTCCATGTGATACATTGCCAAGAAACTGAAGATCTGGTACAACACTGTGTACTACTTCCTTCACAGAACAGTGCAAACTGTCTCTAACCAGAATAGAGAGAGAAGTGGAATTCCCTGGTGCACAACTGAGCAAGAGGACAAGTACATTAGAGTGTCTAGTTTGAGAAACAGATGCCTCACAAGTCTTCAACTGGCAGCTTCATTAAATAGTACCCGCAAAACACCAGTCTCAACGTCAACAATGAAGAGGCAACTGAAATTGCATTGCAACGGTGTGCTTTAGGACCATGCAGATGCATCCAAGCGGTCAGGTAGACTGTTTGGAGTGTTTATCTGACTGAAAAATAAAATAAATGAATAAATAAGTAAATGATGTCCCCCCCCACTTCTAAAACCAAAGTTGTGCCCCTGATATTTATATACTATAGTATTCACTGTAGTGTTTTAGCAGACTTTACTGTAGTATTTACTGTAGTGTTTGTGCGGACATGACTGTAGTATTTCCTGTAGTGTTTTTGCAGACATTACTGTAGTATACTGTAGTATTTACAATAGTGTTTTTGTTTTATTATCTTTGACATAGAAGTGGCTGCTTTCTCCTTGAGGAAACCTACTGGACAAACACTAAAATAGCAAATGTTCTATGACCTGTAGGTAAATAGGACTGGAGTCTAGTTCAGTGCTTCTGCTCTTTTCTATGACCTGTAGGTAGATAGGACTGGAGTCTAGTTCAGTGCTTCTGCTCTTTTCTATAACCTGTAGGTAGATAGGACTGGAGTCTAGTTCAGTGCTTCTGCTCTTTTCTATAACCTGTAGGTAGATAGGACTGGAGTCTGCTTCTGTTCAGTGCTTCTGTTCTCTTTTCTATAACCTGTAGGTAGATAGGACTGGAGTCTAGTTCAGTGCTTCTGCTCTTTTCTATGACCTGTAGGTAGATAGGACTGGAGTCTAGTTCAGTGCTTCTGCTCTTTTCTATAACCTGTAGGTAGATAGGACTGGAGTCTAGTTCAGTGCTTCTGCTCTTTTCTATAACCTGTAGGTAGATAGGACTGGAGTCTAGTTCAGTGCTTCTGCTCTTTTCTATAACCTGTAGGTAGATAGGACTGGAGTCTAGTTCAGTGCTTCTGCTCTTTTCTATAACCTGTAGGTAGATAGGACTGGAGTCTAGTTCAGTGCTTCTGCTCTTTTCTATAACCTGTAGGTAGATAGGACTGGAGTCTAGTTCAGTGCTTCTGCTCTTTTCTATAACCTGTAGGTAGATAGGACTGGAGTCTAGTTCAGTGCTTCTGCTCTTTTCTATAACCTGTAGGTAGATAGGACTGGAGTCTAGTTCAGTGCTTCTGCTCTTTTCTATGACCTGTAGGTAGATAGGACTGGAGTCTAGTTCAGTGCTTCTGCTCTTTTCTATAACCTGTAGGTAGATAGGACTGGAGTCTAGTTCAGTGCTTCTGCTCTTTTCTATAACCTGTAGGTAGATAGGACTGGAGTCTAGTTCAGTGCTTCTGCTCTTTTCTATAACCTGTAGGTAGATAGGACTGGAGTCTAGTTCAGTGCTTCTGCTCTTTTCTATAACCTGTAGGTAGATAGGACTGGAGTCTAGTTCAGTGCTTCTGCTCTTTTCTATGACCTGTAGGTAGATAGGACTGGAGTCTAGTTCAGTGCTTCTGCTCTTTTATGACTGTAGGTAGATAGGACTGACTAGTTCTGTGCTTCTGCTCTTTTCTATGGTAGGTAGATAGGACTGGAGTCTAGTTCAGTGCTTCTGCTCTTTTCTATAACCTGTAGGTAGATAGGACTGGAGTCTAGTTCAGTGCTTCTGCTCTTTTCTATAACCTGTAGGTAGATAGGACTGGAGTCTAGTTCAGTGCTTCTGCTCTTTTCTATAACCTGTAGGTAGATAGGACTGGAGTCTAGTTCAGTGCTTCTGCTCTTTTCTATAACCTGTAGGTAGATAGGACTGGAGTCTAGTTCAGTGCTTCTGCTCTTTTCTATAACCTGTAGGTAGATAGGACTGGAGTCTAGTTCAGTGCTTCTGCTCTTTTCTATAACCTGTAGGTAGATAGGACTGGAGTCTAGTTCAGTGCTTCTGCTCTTTTCTATGACCTGTAGGTAGATAGGACTGGAGTCTAGTTCAGTGCTTCTGCTCTTTTCTATAACCTGTAGGTAGATAGGACTGGAGTCTAGTTCAGTGCTTCTGCTCTTTTCTATAACCTGTAGGTAGATAGGACTGGAGTCTAGTTCAGTGCTTCTGCTCTTTTCTATAACCTGTAGGTAGATAGGACTGGAGTCTAGTTCAGTGCTTCTGCTCTTTTCTATAACCTGTAGGTAAATAGGACTGGAGTCTAGTTCAGTGTTTCTGCTCTTTTCTATGACCTGTAGGTAGATAGGACTGGAGTCTAGTTCAGTGCTTCTGCTCTTTTCTATGACCTGTAGGTAGATAGGACTGGAGTCTAGTTCAGTGCTTCTGCTCTTTTCTATGACCTGTAGGTAAATAGGACCTGAGTCTAGTTCAGTGCTTCTGCTCTTTTCTATAACCTGTAGGTAGATAGGACTGGAGTCTAGTTCAGTGCTTCTGCTCTTTTCTATAACCTGTAGGTAGATAGGACTGGAGTCTAGTTCAGTGCTTCTGCTCTTTTCTATGACCTGTAGGTAGATAGGACTGGAGTCTAGTTCAGTGCTTCTGCTCTTTTCTATAACCTGTAGGTAGATAGGACTGGAGTCTAGTTCAGTGCTTCTGCTCTTTTCTATGACCTGTAGGTAGATAGGACTGTCTAGTTCAGTGCTTCTGCTCTTTTCTATGACCTGTAGGTAGATAGGACTGGAGTCTAGTTCAGTGCTTCTGCTCTTTTCTATAACCTGTAGGTAGATAGGACTGGAGTCTAGTTCAGTGCTTCTGCTCTTTTCTATGACCTGTAGGTAGATAGGACTGGAGTCTAGTTCAGTGCTTCTGCTCTTTTCTATGACCTGTAGGTAGATAGGACTGGAGTCTAGTTCAGTGCTTCTGCTCTTTTCTATGACCTGTAGGTAGATAGGACTGGAGTCTAGTTCAGTGCTTCTGCTCTTTTCTATGACCTGTAGGTAGATAGGACTGGAGTCTAGTTCAGTGCTTCTGCTCTTTTCTATAACCTGTAGGTAGATAGGACTGAGTCTAGTTCAGTGCTTCTGCTCTTTTCTATAACCTGTAGGTAGATAGGACTGGAGTCTAGTTCAGTGCTTCTGCTCTTTTCTATAACCTGTAGGTAGATAGGACTGGAGTCTAGTTCAGTGCTTCTGCTCTTTTCTATAACCTGTAGGTAGATAGGACTGGAGTCTAGTTCAGTGCTTCTGCTCTTTTCTATGACCTGTAGGTAGATAGGACTGGAGTCTAGTTCAGTGCTTCTGCTCTTTTCTATAACCTGTAGGTAGATAGGACTGGAGTCTAGTTCAGTGCTTCTGCTCTTTTCTATAACCTGTAGGTAGATAGGACTGGAGTCTAGTTCAGTGCTTCTGCTCTTTTCTATAACCTGTAGGTAGATAGGACTGGAGTCTAGTTCAGTGCTTCTGCTCTTTTCTATAACCTGTAGGTAGATAGGACTGGAGTCTAGTTCAGTGCTTCTGCTCTTTTCTATAACCTGTAGGTAGATAGGACTGGAGTCTAGTTCAGTGCTTCTGCTCTTTTCTATAACCTGTAGGTAGATAGGACTGGAGTCTTCAGTTTCTGCATAACCTGTGGTAGATAGGACTTCTAGTTCAGTGCTTCTGCTCTTTTCTATGACCTGTAGGTAGATAGGACTGGAGTCTAGTTCAGTGTAGGTTCTGCTCAGTGCTTTCTATAACCTGTAGGTAGATAGGACTGGAGTCTAGTTCAGTGCTTCTGCTCTTTTCTATAACCTGTAGGTAGATAGGACTGGAGTCTAGTTCAGTGCTTCTGCTCTTTTCTATAACCTGTAGGTAGATAGGACTGGAGTCTAGTTCAGTGCTTCTGCTCTTTTCTATAACCTGTAGGTAAATAGGACTGGAGTCTAGTTCAGTGCTTCTGCTCTTTTCTATAACCTGTAGGTAGATAGGACTGGAGTCTAGTTCAGTGCTTCTGCTCTTTTCTATGACCTGTAGGTAGATAGGACTGGAGTCTAGTTCAGTGCTTCTGCTCTTTTCTATGACCTGTAGGTAGATAGGACTGGAGTCTAGTTCAGTGCTTCTGCTCTTTTCTATAACCTGTAGGTAGATAGGACTGGAGTCTAGTTCAGTGCTTCTGCTCTTTTCTATGACCTGTAGGTAGATAGGACTGGAGTCTAGTTCAGTGCTTCTGCTCTTTTCTATAACCTGTAGGTAGATAGGACTGGAGTCTAGTTCAGTGCTTCTGCTCTTTTCTATGACCTGTAGGTAGATAGGACTGGAGTCTAGTTCAGTGCTTCTGCTCTTTTCTATAACCTGTAGGTAGATAGGACTGGAGTCTAGTTCAGTGCTTCTGCTCTTTTCTATGACCTGTAGGTAGATAGGACTGGAGTCTAGTTCAGTGCTTCTGCTCTTTTCTATAACCTGTAGGTAGATAGGACTGGAGTCTAGTTCAGTGCTTCTGCTCTTTTCTATGACCTGTAGGTAGATAGGACTGGAGTCTAGTTCAGTGCTTCTGCTCTTTTCTATGACCTGTAGGTAGATAGGACTGGAGTCTAGTTCAGTGCTTCTGCTCTTTTCTATAACCTGTAGGTAGATAGGACTGGTAGGTAGATAGGACTGGAGTCTAGTTCAGTTCAGTGCTTCTGCTCTTTCTATAACCTGTAGGTAGATAGGACTGGAGTCTAGTTCAGTGCTTCTGCTCTTTTCTATAACCTGTAGGGACTGGAGTCTAGTTCTGCTCTTTCTAGGACCTGTAGGTAGATAGGACTGGAGTCTAGTTCAGTGCTTCTGCTCTTTTCTATGACCTGTAGGTAGATAGGACTGGAGTCTAGTTCAGTGCTTCTGCTCTTTTCTATGACCTTAGGTAGATAGGACTGGAGTCTAGTTCAGTGTTTCTGCTCTTTTCTATAACCTGTAGGTAGATAGGACTGGAGTCTAGTTCAGTGCTTCTGCTCTTTTCTATAACCTGTAGGTAGATAGGACTGGAGTCTAGTTCAGTGCTTCTGCTCTTTTCTATAACCTGTAGGTAGATAGGACTGGAGTCTAGTTCAGTGCTTCTGCTCTTTTCTATAACCTGTAGGTAGATAGGACTGGAGTCTAGTTCAGTGCTTCTGCTCTTTTCTATAACCTGTAGGTAGATAGGACTGGAGTCTAGTTCAGTGCTTCTGCTCTTTTCTATAACCTGTAGGTAGATAGGACTGGAGTCTAGTTCAGTGCTTCTGCTCTTTTCTATAACCTGTAGGTAGATAGGACTGGAGTCTAGTTCAGTGCTTCTGCTGCCTGTAGGTAGATAGGACTTTTCTATGACCTGTAGGTAGATAGGACTGGAGTCTAGTTCAGTGCTTCTGCTCTTTTCTATGACCTGTAGGTAGATAGGACTGGAGTCTAGTTCAGTGCTTCTGCTCTTTTCTATAACCTGTAGGTAGATAGGACTGGAGTCTAGTTCAGTGCTTCTGCTCTTTTCTATAACCTGTAGGTAGATAGGACTGGAGTCTAGTTCAGTGCTTCTGCTCTTTTCTATGACCTGTAGGTAGATAGGACTGGAGTCTAGTTCAGTGCTTCTGCTCTTTTCTAGTGCTTGGAGTCTAGTTCAGTGCTTCTTTTTTCTATAACCTGTAGGTAGATAGGACTGGAGTCTAGTTCAGTGCTTCTGCTCTTTTCTATAACCTGTAGGTAGATAGGACTGGAGTCTAGTTCAGTGCTTCTGCTCTTTTCTATAACCTGTAGGTAGATAGGACTGGAGTCTAGTTCAGTGCTTCTGCTCTTTTCTATAACCTGTAGGTAGATAGGACTGGAGTCTAGTTCAGTGCTTCTGCTCTTTTCTATACCTGTAGGTAGATAGGACTGGAGTCTAGTTCAGTGCTTCTGCTCTTTTCTATAACCTGTAGGTAGATAGGACTGGAGTCTAGTTCAGTGCTTCTGCTCTTTTCTATAACCTGTAGGTAGATAGGACTGGAGTCTAGTTCAGTGCTTCTGCTCTTTTCTATAACCTGTAGGTAGATAGGACTGGAGTCTAGTTCAGTGCTTCTGCTCTTTTCTATGACCTGTAGGTAGATAGGACTGGTGTCTAGTTCAGTGCTTCTGCTCTTTTCTATGACCTGTAGGTAGATAGGACTGGAGTCTAGTTCAGTGCTTCTGCTCTTTTCTATGACCTGTAGGGAACACAATACATGGTCTATACTTCGCATGTAGGTTTATCACTCATGGGTGGCACCCAAGTGACCGGACGCCTAAGGCAATTGTTTCATGAACGGCTCGCAATGGATATTAACCCCTTTGTACCCGCTCCCATAGTCTATAATTCTATATAACCTTGTAACACGTGTACAGGTAGACCAGAGAGGCCATCCCTGATTGACAAAGGATCAATTACCCTGATTAGAAGCACCTGGACTGTGCTCACCTGTGTTTCCTACAAATGTTGTTCTGATTGTAAAGCTTTGAATCTGTACACTGAAGAAGGCAAAAGCAGAAACCTTTGTGTATGTTACTCTCCTGATACAATAAAATGATAAAAATGAAGAAGTAAGCTTTACACAACACATCTTTTGTAAAAAATGGTATCCATGAGTTCATCCGGCTCTGGGGAAGTAGATTAAATCCCGAAGTGTCCCTTTAAGCACTACATGATGTGGAGCATATTATTCTCGAGTATAATACAAAATTCTGTAGTAAGCACTAGACAATAGTAGTAAGCACTACACAATATATATTACAGGGTGTAGCATAGTATTCTACAGTATATTATATAGTAAGTACACATGATCAATGGATACTATCAATCATACAGAATATTAAATATAGGCTATTTTAGTGGAATAGTAATAAACATTTGTCTTTCAGGCTCCCGAGTGGCACAGCGGTCTAATTCACTGCATCTCAGTGCCAGAGGCGTCACTACAAACCCTGGCTCGATTCCAGACTGTTTCACAACCGGCCGTGATTGGGAGTGCCATCGGGCGGCGCCAGATTGGCCCAGCGTTGTCCGGGTTAGCCTGGGGTAGGACGTCATTGTAAATAAGAAATTGTTCTTAACTGACTTGCCTAGTTAAATAAAGGTTCAATAAATTGTAAACCGTATTGTTTGCATGATTAAATCCACTGATTTGTTTCTACAGTCCTCCAGATTTTAATAAAGTTGCCATGTATTAATAAGCAAAGTGACTCTAGAGGCCTATGGTCTCTGCATTAAAAATGCAGAAGCAACCTATAGAATTCCATGTAAAGTGCTGTTTCTTGTGAGTTTAAAATTAATAGATTATACATGTAGCTACATTCGGACAGTTTAATAGGTACACCCATCAAGTACAAGGTCGGACCCCCCTTTTCCTCCAGAACAGCATTCTACAAGTTGTTCGGAAACGTTCAACAGGGATGTTGGTCGATGCTGACGCGATGGCATCACTTCCATCTCATCCCAAAGATGCTCTATTGGGTTGAGGTCTGGCCACTGTGCAGGCCACTCAAGTAAACTGAACTCGCTGTCATGTTCCAGGCAATGTTTTCTCCACTCCTCCATTGTCCAGTGTTGGTGATCACGTGCCCACTGGGGCCGCTTTTTCTTGCTTTTAGCTGATAGGAGTGGAACCCGGAGTGGTCGCCTTCTGCACACCACATTTGTGGCCGGCCTTTTAGCTTGTATGATTCTTGTCATTCTCCTTCAACCTCTCTCATCCGCTGACTGGATGTTTTTGGTTTGTTACACCATTTAGGGTAATCCCTAGACACTGTCGTGCCTGGCACCGACTATCATATCACGTTCAAAGTTGCTTAGGTCTCTAGTTTTTCCCATTCAATCAAACATAATCATATCAAATCAAATGTTATTTGTCACGTGCGGCGAATACAACAGGTGTCGACCTTACAGTGAAATGCTTCATTACAAGCCCTTATTAACCAACAATGCAGTTTTAAGAAAAAATACCTAAAAAAAAAGAAAATAAATAAAAGTAACAAATAATTAAGGAGCAGCAGTAAAATAAGAAGCGAGGCTTTATACAGGGGGTATCGTTACAGAGTCAATGTGGAGGCTATATACAGGTGGTATCGTTACAGAGTCAATGTGGAGGCTATATACAGGGGGTATCGTTACAGAGTCAGTGTGGAGGCTATATACAGGGGGTATCGTTACAGAGTCAATGTGGAGGCTATATACAGGGGGTATCGTTACAGAGTCAATGTGGAGGCTATATACAGGGGGTATCGTTACAGAGTCAATGTGGAGGCTATATACAGAGGGTATCGTTACAGAGTCAATGTGGAGGCTATATACAGGGGGTATCGTTACAGAGTCAATGTGGAGGCTATATACAGGGGGTATCGTTAGAGTCAATGTGGAGGCTATATACAGAGGGTATCGTTACAGAGTCAATGTGGAGGCTATATACAGGGGGTATCGTTACAGAGTCAATGTGGAGGCTATATACAGGTGGTATCGTTACAGAGTCAATGTGGAGGCTATATACAGGGGGTATCGTTACAGAGTCAGTGTGGAGGCTATATACAGGGGTATCGTTACAGAGTCAATGTGGAGGCTATATACAGGGGTATCGTTACAGAGTCAATGTGGAGGCTATATACAGGGGGGAGAGTCAATGTGGAGGCTATATACAGGGGTATCGTTACAGAGTCAATGTGGAGGCTATATACAGAGGGTATCGTTACAGAGTCAATGTGGAGGCTATATACAGGGGGTATCGTTACAGAGTCAATGTGGAGGCTATATACAGGGGGTATCGTTACAGAGTCAATGTGGAGGCTATATACAGGGGGTATCGTTAAGAGTCAATGTGGAGGCTATATACAGGGGTATCGTTACAGAGTCAATGTGGAGGCTATATACAGGGGGTATCGTTACAGAGTCAATGTGGAGGCTATATACAGGGGGTATCGTTACAGAGTCAATGTGGAGGCTATATACAGGGGGTATCGTTACAGAGTCAGTGTGGAGGCTATATACAGGGGGTATCGTTACAGAGTCAATGTGGAGGCTATATACAGGGGGTATCGTTACAGAGTCAATGTGGAGGCTATATACAGGGGGTATCGTTACAGAGTCAATGTGGAGGCTATATACAGGGGGTATCGGTACAGAGTCAATGTGGAGGCTATATACAGAGGGTATCGTTACAGAGTCAATGTGGAGGCTATATACAGGGGGTATCGTTACAGAGTCAATGTGGAGGCTATATACAGGGGGTATCGTTACAGAGTCAATGTGGAGGCTATATACAGGGGGTATCGTTACAGAGTCAATGTGGAGGCTATATACAGAGGGTACCGGTACAGAGTCAATGTGGAGGCTATATACAGGGGGTATCGTTACAGAGTCAATGTGGAGGCTATATACAGGGGGTATCGTTACAGAGTCAATGTGGAGGCTATATACAGGGGGTATCGTTAGAGTCAATGTGGAGGCTATATACAGAGGGTATCGTTACAGAGTCAATGTGGAGGCTATATACAGGGGGTATCGTTACAGAGTCAATGTGGAGGCTATATACAGGGGGTATCGTTACAGAGTCAATGTGGAGGCTATATACAGGGGGTATCGTTACAGAGTCAGTGTGGAGGCTATATACAGGGGGTATCGTTACAGAGTCAATGTGGAGGCTATATACAGGGGGTATCGTTACAGAGTCAATGTGGAGGCTATATACAGGGGGTATCGTTACAGAGTCAATGTGGAGGCTATATACAGAGGGTACCGGTACAGAGTCAATGTGGAGGCTATATACAGGGGGTATCGTTACAGAGTCAATGTGTGGGGGCACCGGTTAGTCAAGGTGATTGAGGTAATATGTACATGTAGGTAGAGTTATTGAAATGACTATGCATAGATAATAACAGAGAGTAGCAGCAGCGTAAAGGGGGGTGCAATGCAAACAGTCTGTGTAGCCTTTTGATTAGATGTTCAGGAGTCTTGTGGCTTGGGGGTAGAAGCTGTTTAGAAGTGTCATGTTTGTCATTTATTATCATGTCTTGTCCCTGTGCTCCCCATGCTATTCGTTTCCCTCTGCTGGTCTTATTTGGTTCTTTCCCTCCTTCTATCCCTCTCTCTCCCCCTCCCTCTCTCACTCTCTCGCTCTCTCTTCTCTCTATCGTTCCGTTCCTGCTCCCAGCTGTTCCTATTCCCCTAATCATCATTTAGTCTTCCCACACCTGTTCCCGATCCTTTCCCTGATTTGAGTCCCTATTTATTCCTTTGTGATCCGTTCCTGTCCCGTCGGTTCCTTGTTTTGTATTCACCATGCTGTGATTGTGTTTCGCCCTGTCCTGTCGTGTTTTTGCCTTCATCAGATGCTGCGTGTGAGCAGGTGGCTCTATCAACTACGGCCTGCGCCTACAGAGTGCAGTCTGTGGAGGCTTCTCTATTATTCCCCTCTACAGACTAGAGGATTTTTGTTATTCCCTGTTTGGATTTAAATAAACTCTGTTTCAATGTTTTGGGTCCTCTTTCACCTGCATGACAGAAGGAACCGACCAAGGAATGGACCCAGCGACTTCAGAGCTCACACTGTCGAGATCCATGGCAGACACGAGCAGGAATTGTCTGCTGCTCGCCATGCTAGAACCTGGCCGCTCAGGTTTCCGACCTCTCTGGACAGTTCCAGAGTCTATGTGCCACCTGTTACTTCCTGGCCTGCCGAGCCTCCAGAACCTAGGGTTAATAACCCACCTTGCTACTCCGGGCAGCCCACTGAGTGCCGCTCCTTTCTCACGCAGTGTGAGATTGTGTTCTCTCTCCAACCCAACACATACTCTAGAGAGAGATCTCGGGTTGCTTACGTCATTTCACTCCTTACTGGCCGGGCTCGAGAATGGGGCACAGCTATCTGGGAGGCAATGGCTGATTGCTCTAACAAATTCCAGAACTTTAAAGAGGAGATGATTCGGGTTTTTGACCGTTCAGTTTTTGGTGGGGAGGCTTCTAGGGCCCTGGCTTCCTTATGCCAAGGTGAACGGTCCATAACGGATTATTCCATTGAGTTTCGCACTCTTGCTGCCTCTAGTGAGTGGAACGTTACAGAGTCAAGTTTTCTGGAGGGACTCCACGCAGTGGTTAAGGATGAGATTCTCTCCCGGGAGGTTCCTTCAGATGTGGACTCTTTGATTGCTATATCCGCAGAACGGGGTAGATCTTCGTCACCGGCCTCGTGGAAGAGAGCTCGCATCACGGTGTTTCCCTGCTCCGCATAACCATCTCCCTCCTCTGGCTTTGAGACTGAGCCCATGCAGCTGGGAGGGATTCGCATCTCGAATAAGGAGAGGGAACGGAGGATCACCAACCGAGTCAATGTGGGAGTTGCTGGACATTTTGTTAATTCATGTCCAGTAAAGCCAGAGCTCATCTGTAAGCGGAGGGCTACAGGTGAGCGCAACTACTCAAGTCTCTCCATCAAGGTCCTGTACTACTTTGTCGGTCCACCTACGCTGGACCGGTTCGGGTGCTACATGTAGTGCCTTGATAGACTCTGGGGCTGAGGGTTGTTTCATGGACGAAGCATGGGTTCGGAAACATGACATTCCTTTCAGAGAGTTAGATAAGCCTATATGTTCGCAGATGGTAGTCATCTTCCCAGTATCAGATTTGAGACACTACCTTTAACCCTCACAGTATCTGGTAACCACAGTGAGACTATTTCTTTTTTGATTTTCCGTTCACCGTTTACACCTGTTGTTTTGGGTCATCCCTGGCTAGTATGTCATAATCCTTCTATTAATTGGTCTAGTAATTCTATCCTATCCTGGAGTTTCTTGTCATGTGAAGTGTTTAATGTCTGCCATCCCTCCCGTTTCTTCTGTCCCTACTTCTCAGGAGGAACCTGGCGATTTGACAGGAGTGCCGGAGGAATATCATGATCTGCGCACGGTCTTCAGTCGGTCCCGACCAACTCCCTTCCTCCTCACCGGTCGTATGATTGTAGTATTGATCTCCTTCCGGGGACCAGAGTCTATACTGTCGGCTCCCGAGTAAGGCTCTCGAGGATTATTTGTCTGTGTCTCTTGACGCCGGTACCATAGTGCCTTCTTCTTCTCCGGCCGGGGCGGGGTTCTTTTTGTTAAGAAGAAGGACGGTACTCTGCGCCCCTGCGTGGATTATTGAGGCTGAATGACATAACGGTTAAGAATCGTATCCGTTCCCCCTTATGTCATCAGCCTTCGAGATTCTGCAGGGAGCCAGGTGCTTTACTAAGTTGGACCTTCGTAACGCTTACCATCTCGTGGCATCAGAGAGGGGGACGAGTGGAAAGAGTTTAACACTCCGTTAGGGCATTTTGATACCGGGTTCTGCCGTTCGGTCTCGCCAATGCGCCAGCTGTTTTTCAGGCATTAGTTAATGATGTTCTGAAGACATGCTGGAGGCTATCTTGACAGGGGGTGATTTTTTCTCCGTCACTCGAGATTCATGTTCAGCACGTTCGAGTTCTACAGCGCCTCAGAATTGTCTCTACGTAAAGGCTGAGAGGCTCTTTTCAGAGTCTCCTCCGTTACTTTTCTCGAGTTCAATTATTTCCGGAAGGCATTCAGATGGATTCCGCTAGGTCCAAGCTGTCAGTGATTGGCCCGTTCCAAGGTCACGTGTCGAGTTGCAGCGCTTTTGTGGAGGTTTCGCTAATTTCTATCGGGGGTATTGCTGCCCCTCTCACAGCTCTTAGTCAAGACGTGTTTTAATGGTCCGGTTCCGCCCAGGCTTTTGATCTTCTAAAAGAACGTTTTACGGCTCCTATCCTCGTTACTCTGACGTTACAGAGTCAATGTGGAGGCGTATTCTATCCCAGCGCTTCCAGTCTGACGTAAGGTTCATCCTTGCGCTTATTTTTCATCGCCTGTCGCCATCTGAGCGCAACTATGATGTGGGTAACCGGAACTATCCGCTTAGCCCTAGGCAGGCGACAGTGGTGGAGGGGGCGACCGTTCCTTTTGTCGTTTGGACAGACCATAAGAACCTTGAGTACATCCGTTCTGCCAGACTTAATGCCCGTCAAGCTCGTTGGGCGTTGTTTTTCGCTCGTTTCGAGTTTGTGATTTCTTACCGTCCGGGTAGGAACACCAAGCCTGATGCCTTATCCCGTCTGTTTAGTTCTTCTGTGGCTTCAACTGATCCCGAGGGGATTCTTCCTATGGGCGTGTTGTCGGGTTAACAGTCTGGGGAATTGAAAGACAGGTTAAGAGTCAATGTGGAGGCTATATAACCTCCTTTTCGTTCCTGTTTCCAGTCTGGCTGTTCTTCAGGGGCTATCTGCCAAGTTAGCTGATCCCGTCAACTCTTGCGGAGCGCTATATACTCAGGAGCGTGACACGCGCCGTTTCGTGGCTGCTTGTTCGGACTGCGCGCAGAGTCAACTCTCCTCCTGCCGGTGTCTCAGACCGCTATTCCTTCTCGACCATGGTCTCACATTGCCTTAGACTTCATTACCGGTCTGCCTTGTCTGCGGGGAAGACTGTGATTCTGACGGTTGTCGATAGGTTCTCTAAGGCGGCACATTTCATTCAGAGCTAAACTTCCTTCCGCTAATGTGGAGGCTAAATCATTATTGAGAATGTATTCAGAATTCATGGCCTCCCGTTAGACGCCGTTTCAGACAGAGGCCCGCAATTCACGTCACAGTTTTGGAGGAGTTCTGTCGTTTGATTGGTGCGTCCGTCAGTCTCTCTTCCGGGTTTCATCCCCAGTCAACGTCAAGCAGAGAGGCCAATCATATACACGGCCTTTCTTTCAGAAACCCTGCGTCTTGGGCAGAACAGCTCCCCTGGGCAGAATACGCTCACAGAGTCCTTCGTCTGAGGGTTATATCCGTTTCAGGGTAGTCTGGGTTACAGAGTCAATGTTCTCATCCCAGCTTGCCGAGTCCAGCGTTCCCTCCGCTCAAGCGTTTGTCCAACGTTGGAGCGCACCTGGAGGAGGGTGAGGTCTGCACTTTGCCGTTACAGGGCACAGACGGTGAGAGCCGCCAATAAACGCAGGATTAAGAGTCCAAGGTATTGTTGCGGCCAGAGTGTGGCTTTCCACTGCAACCTTCCTCTTACGACAGCTTCTCGTAGGACTATTCATTGGTCCGTTCCGTGTCTCCCAGGTCAGAGTCAATCCTGTGCTGTGGCTATATTCCGCGACATCTTCGTCGCGTCCATCCTGTCTTCCATGTCTCCTGTGTTAAGCCCTTTCTTCGCACCCCCGTTCGTCTTCCCTCCCCCTCCCGTCCTTGTCGAGAGCGCACCTATTTACAAGGTACATAAGATCATGGACATGCGTTCTCGGGGACAGGGTCACCAATACCTAGTGGATTGGGAGGGTTATCCTGAGGAGAGGAGTTGGGTTCCGTCTCGGGATGCTGGACCGTTCACTCATCGATGATTTCCTCCGTTGCCGCCAGGATTCCTCCTCGAGTGCGCCAGGAGGCGCTCGGTGAGTGGGGGGTACTGTCATGTTTGTCATTTATTATCATGTCTTGTCCCTGTGCTCCCCATGCTATTCGTTTCCCTCTGCTGGTCTTATTTGGTTCTTTCCCTCCTTCTATCCCTCTCTCTCCCCCTCTCTCTCACTCTCTCGCTCTCTCTTCTCTCTATCGTTCCGTTCCTGCTCCCAGCTGTTCCTATTCCCCTAATCATCATTTAGTCTTCCCATGTTCCCGATCCTTTCCCCTGATTTGAGTCCCTATTTATTCCTTTGTGATCCGTTCCTGTCCCGTCGGTTCCTTGTTTTGTATTCACCATGCTGTGATTGTGTTTCGCCCTGTCCTGTCGTGTTTTTGCCTTCATCAGATGCTGCGTGTGAGCAGGTGGCTCTATCAACTACGGCCTGCGCCTACCCGGCGACCTGCAGTCTGTGGCCGCTTCTCTAGTTATTCCCCTCTACAGACTAGAGGATTTTTGTTATTCCCTGTTTGGATTTAAATAAACTCTGTTTCTGTTAAGTCGCTTTTGGGTCCTCTTTCACCTGCATGACAAGAAGCCTCTTGGACCTAGACTTGGCGCTCCGGTACCGCTTGCCGTGCAGTAGCCCCAGTGATGTACTGGGCCGTACACACTACCCTCTTTAGAGCCTTGTGGTCGGATACCAAGCAGTTGCCATACCAGGCAGTGATGCAACCCGTCAGGATGCTCTCGATGGTGCAGCTATAGAACCTTTTGAGGATCTGAGGACCCATGCCAAATCTTTTCAGTCTCCTGAGGGGAATAGGTTTGATTGTGTCCTCTTGGTGTGCTTGGACCATGTTCGCTTGTTGGTGAGGTGGACACAAAGGGTCTTGAAGCTCTCAACCTGCTCCACTACAGCCCCGTCAATGAGAATGGGGGCGTGCTCAGTCCTCCTTTTCCTGAATGCCTCGATGCCTGCTTTATATAGCAAGCCACGACCATGTGACTCACTGTCTGGAGTGATCCATTTTTGTGAACCGGATGTTGTACCTAAAAAAACTGGCCTGTGAGTTTATGTCTACGGTAAACCTATGGATTTATATGTACTGCTGCTCTGAATAGCCATTTACTTCAATATTCATATGAGAATTATACAATCTCATAAACTAGTCTACATCATTCTACTATTCCAGTCTACCTATGAAATCAGATAATCCCTCAGTGCAACAGGTTTGTGCCCAGTGTTCAGTGAAGAATTACTCCAAAGTCCAACCCCAACTGAATAGTGAAGAACGAGTTGATGTTTTGTGTTGCAGATCAAGACAGGTCAACTGAACTACATCAGTCTTGAATAATTCTGATTGCGTGAGAATGTAAAATGTGCTCCGACAATCTCATTTCGAAAGGTGAACAAGTACAACTGTCTGTCAAGGCTATTCATGAACACAGTCTACAGTCTACATCTCATAAACTAGTCTACAGTAGTCTACATCATTCTACTATTCCATTCTACTATCTATGAAATCAGTGCAACAGGTTTGTGCCCAATGTTCAGTGAATAATTACTCCAAAGTCCAGCCCGTAAATGGAGGCGGGACAGAAAATGGGAAGCCATGCAGTTCACGAAGGGAATTATTCAAACACTGGTTGCATGACCCACATGTAACCTGTCCTATTATTAAGCAACCCCGTGATCAAGAAAAAGGAACGCATATTGCTGAATATGTGAATTAAGCTTCGTAAATGAATAATGAAGAACGAGTTGATATTTTGTGTTGCAGATCAAGACAGGTAGGCTAAGCTACATCTTCCTTTAATAATTCTGATTGCGTGAGACTGTAGACTGCTATCTAGTTTCAAAAGGTGAACACGTGCAACTGTCTGTCAAGGCTATTCATGAACACTACTGATAGCGGTTTTAAATCCATCAAAGGCTTTATTTTGTTTCATTTGACAATTTATCTTGACCTATTTGCATGGACATACAAAACCTTTTTGGATTATAATAAGGATTTATTTTGTCAATTTATATGCTAGTTTGTCTGTAATTCGAATATATGCTACTGTCAACTTTTGACAGTTTGATAAATGTTTAATTTATGTTTAATTTATTATAAATTTATTATAAAGTAACTGCCTAACTTAATTTATTATAAAGTAACTGCCTAACTCATTAAATAATTTGTGTAGTGGTTACTCAAACAGCCAGTAGAACTCAAATCATAAAAGTGATACTAACTCATATGTCATTTTTGAGTACTGTTAACAATTATTAGGTTATTGCGTAAATACATCTTTATTTATTTGTGTTCTGATCATCTCGTTATTGAGTTTTACAAGTTATGATTGTTTAATATTTTAAAGTCAATCTAACATGTATTAAATAAGTTGTTCATACCTGATTCTATTATGTTTTACGTCTTTACTTAAAATGATAAGACATTGATATTTACGTACAAAAACACTTGATTATCTGTGTTGTGCTGATATAGAATTATTACGCTTTTACAAGTTATTAATTCATAATAGTGGCACGTGGCTCTTTTTTAAAGAATTGTGGGTATTTCAAAATGTTTAGACTTCATGGTACTTTCACACAATGTCGTATTAATGTTTGAAGAAATAAAATTATACTTCTAAAATAGTATTAAGCAGTTTGTTGTGCTATGAGGCGTAGTTGATCACGATGAACGGATATCAAATTGCCGTTCAATAATGAGACAAGCCATTCCCACCATCAACTCGGTAATGTTCACCAGTCTTAATGACAGAGGATAATGCTGCATCCTGTAACGTTTACAGTTCTACCTCCAGTTACTGCTAGAGGAATGATCACTGTGCCCAACAATGCCTGCTAAGGGGGGTTAAAATTACAAATGGTCAAATACGTAAAACAATGTTAAACACTAAGACATGACCACTGAATATGACTAATCAGAAATACTTTCTACTTGAGATTTTTTTTTAAATGAAGGTTAACAATTTAAGTAGAAGAGACCCTACATTTGTATGTTCATTACAACAAATTTTCCTCTTCAAGTAACTTAAATCATACATAATTTAATTTAGTCGCAAAAAGCTCATAAAACACATAACAATGAAGTATTTACAACTTTAGAAGAGAATCATATGGATGGATATGTCACTGTATTACGAGAAAGTATTGAATACTGAAATACTTTGAGTTAGGTTACTTGAATGGTTCCAAGGAACGGGTTTCCACGACAAAGACTTTTTACAATGTAGTATCCAGACCTCAATATGATCAACGTAATTCTCCGGTGTTCCATGTTTACCAACTTCTAACACACAAACCTTTTCAATCATACCACTTAGGTAACAAGACTGTTCCACAGGACTTTGTCAGTCTTCTGTTAAGGTATGTGTAGATAATTTGTCAGCACTCATCATTAGGGTTGCAAAGGAAGGGTATATTACTGGAAACGTTTCAAGTTTACCAATAAACTACTAGAATTGTTGAATTTTACAAGGATTTTTTGTAATCTATCAGAAGACATCTAGTGGCCCCTTTGGGTACTTAAACATTTTACTGGTGTCTGTAATTAGCTCTGGCCTTCTGTGTATCCTGATCATATGTCAAATATTTGATATGATTTTCAAATCAAAAATAGGATGACAAAGCAGTAAAACATCATCCTAAATATAAACCATTAACTTAGTGAATATGATTGATGTTTAATAGGAGGGTTTCAGCATTAAATATCCTTTATACATTATGCAAGACATGTACGTACGCACGCAGATATGCACGCACACACACACACAAACACACCCACACATGCTGCCTATGAAAGTTTTCTCATTAATTTTGAAAGACTAGCTACAGATGACAGGCGGCCATTTATCATCCTACACTCAGATATGATTTTTTATTTAAAAAAAATGTATCTTGATTTCTGCAAAGGGAGGGAAGGAGAGAGAGAGAGAGAGAGAGAGAGAGAGAGAGAGAGAGAGAGAGAGAGAGAGAGAGAGAGAGAGAGAGAGAGAGAGAGAGAGAGAGAGAGAGAGATGGGTGATTCTATAACGGCGTTCGTTTGTTGAAAGAGAGTCGGACCAAAATGCAGCGTGGTGGTTACTCATGTTCTTTAATGAAGAAAAGACGATACATGAAATAACTATATAATACAAAACAACAAACGGAACGTGAAAACCTATACAGCCTGTCTGGTGAACACTAACACAGAGACAGGAACAATCACCCACGAAATACACAGTGAAACCCTGGGTACCTAAATATGGTTCCCAATCAGAGACAACGAGAATCACCTGACTCTGATTGAGAACCGCCCCAGGCAGCCAAACCTATGCTCCACCCCTACTCAGCCGTAATCCCAATGCCTACAAAACCCCAATACGAAACACAACATTTTAAACCCATGTCACACCCTGGCCTGACCAAATATATAACGAAAACACAAAATACTATGACCAAGGCGTGACAGAACCCCCCCCCCCCCCCCCCACTATAAGGTGCGGACTCCCGGACGCACCTCACAACCATAGGGAGGGTCCGGGTGGGCGTCTGTCCATGGTGGCGGCTCCGGCTCGGGACGTGGACCCCATTCCATTAATGTCATAGTTCCTCCCCCTCGCGTACTGGGATAATCCACCCACGCCGCCGACCATGGCCTAATAGTCCTCACCCAGAACCCCACTGGACTGAGGGGCAGCTCGGGACCGAGGGGCAGCTCGGGACTGAGGGGCAGCTCGGGACTGAGGGGCAGCTCGGGACTGAGGCAGCTCGGGACTGAGGGGCAGCTCGGGACTGAGGGGCAGCTCGGGACTGAGGGGAAGCCCGGGACTGAGGGGAAGCCCAGAACTGAGGGGAAGCCCAGTACTGAGGGGAAGCCCAGTACTGAAAGGAAGCCCAGTACTGAGAGGAAGCCCAGTACTGAGATGAAGCTCAGGCAGGTAGTTGGCTCCGGCAGATCCTGGCTAGCTGGCGGATCTGGAAGATTCTGGTTGACTGGCAGATCTGGAAGAGTCTGGTTGACTGGCAGATCTGGAAGAATTTGGTTGACTGGCAGATCTGGAAGATCATGGCTGACTGGCGGATCTAGCTGCTCTGGCTGCTCCATGCCGACTGGCAGCTCTGGCTGCTCCATGCAGACTGGCAGCTCTGGCTGCTCCATGCAGACTGACAACTCTGGCTGCTCCATGCAGACTGGCAGCTCTGGCTGCTCCATGCAGACTGGCAGCTCTGGCTGCTCCATGCAGACTGGCAGCTTTGTGCAGACTGGCAGCTCTGGCTGCTCCATGCAGACTGGCAGCTCTGGCTGCTCCATGCAGACTGACAGCTCAGGCTGCTCCATGCAGACTGACATCTCTGGCTGCTCCCTGTAGACTGGCATCTCTGGCTGCTCCATGCAGATTGGCAGCTCAGGCTGCTCCATGCAGACATTTACATTACATTTACATTTAAGTCATTTAGCAGACGCTCTTATCCAGAGCGACTTACAAATTGGTGCATTCACCTTATGACATCCAGTGGAACAGTCACTTTACAATAGTGCATCTAAATCTTAAGGGGGGGTGAGAGGGATTACTTATCCTATCCTAGGTATTCCTTAAAGAGGTGGGGTTTCAGGTGTCTCCTGAAGGTGGTGATTGACTCCGCTGTCCTGGCGTCGTGAGGGAGTTTGTTCCACCATTGGGGGGCCAGGGCAGCGAACAGTTTTGACTGGGCTGAGCGGGAGCTATACTTCCTCAGTGGTAGGGAGGCGAGCAGGCCAGAGGTGGATGAACGCAGTGCCCTTGTTTGGGTGTAGGGCCTGATTAGAGCCTGGAGGTACTGAGGTGCCGTTCCCCTCACAGCTCCGTAGGCAAGCACCATGGTCTTGTAGCGGATGCGAGCTTCAACTGGAAGCCAGTGGAGAGAACGGAGGAGCGGGGTGACGTGAGAGAACTTGGGAAGGTTGAACACCAGACGGGCTGCAGCGTTCTGGATGAGTTGAAGGGGTTTAATGGCACAGGCAGGGAGCCCAGCCAACAGCGAGTTGCAGTAATCCAGACGGGAGATGACAAGTGCCTGGATTAGGACCTGCGCCGCTTCCTGTGTGAGGCAGGGTCGTACTCTGCGGATGTTGTAGAGCATGAACCTACAGGAACGGGCCACCGCCTTGATGTCGGTTGAGAACGACAGGGTGTTGTCCAGGATCACGCCAAGGTTCTTGGCGCTCTGGGAGGAGGACACAATGGAGTTGTCAACCGTGATGGCGAGATCATGGAACGGGCAGTCCTTCCCCGGGAGGAAGAGCAGCTCCGTCTTGCCGAGGTTCAGCTTGAGGTGGTGATCCGTCATCCACACTGATATGTCTGCCAGACATGCAGAGATGCGATTCGCCACCTGGTCATCAGAAGGGGGAAAGGAGAAGATTAATTGTGTGTCATCTGCATAGCAATGATAAGAGAGACCATGTGAGGTTATGACAGAGCCGAGTGACTTGGTGTATAGCGAGAATAGGAGAGGGCCAAGAACAGAGCCCTGGGGGACACCAGTGGTGAGAGCGCGTGGTGAGGAGACAGATTCTCGCCACGCCACCTGGTAGGAGCGACCTGTCAGGTAGGACGCAATCCAAGCGTGGGCCGCGCCGGAGATGCCCAACTCGGAGAGGGTGGAGAGGAGGATCTGATGGTTCACAGTATCGAAGGCAGCCGATAGATCTAGAAGGATGAGAGCAGAGGAGAGAGAGTTAGCTTTAGCAGTGCGGAGCGCCTCCGTGATACAGAGGAGAGCAGTCTCAGTTGAATGACTAGTCTTGAAACCTGACTGATTTGGATCAAGAAGGTCATTCAGAGAGAGATAGCGGGAGAGCTGGCCAAGGACGGCACGTTCAAGAGTTTTGGAGAGAAAAGAAAGAAGGGATACTGGTCTGTAATTGTTGACATCGGAGGGATCGAGTGTAGGTTTTTTCAGAAGGGGTGCAACTCTCGCTCTCTTGAAGACGGAAGGGACGTAGCCAGCGGTCAGGGATGAGTTGATGAGCGAGGTGAGGTAAGGGAGAAGGTCTCTAGAAATGGTCTGGAGAAGAGAGGAGGGGATAGGGTCAAGCGGGCAGGTTGTTGGGCGGCCGGCCGTCACAAGACGCGAGATTTCATCTGGAGAGAGGGGAGACTGACAGCTCTGGCTGCTCCATGCAGACTAACAGCTCTGGCTGCTCCATGCAGACTGACAGCTCTGGCTGCTCCATGCAGACTGACAGCTCAGGCTGCTCCATGCTGGCTGGCAGCTCAGGCTCCTCCATGCAGGCTGACAGCTCAGGCTGCTCCATGCAGGCTGACAGCTCTGGCTGTTCCGAACAGGCAGGAGGCTCCGGCAGCGCTGTAGAGGAGGAAGGCTCTGGAAGCGCTGAACAGGTGGGAGACTCCGACAGCGCAGGAGAGGAGGAAAACACTGGCTGCGCTGAACAGGCGGGAGACTCCGGCAGCGCAGGAGAGGGGGGAAGCGCTGGCTGCGCTGAACAGGCGAGGCGCACTGAAGGCCTGGTGCGTGGTGCTGGAACTGGTGGTACTGGATCGAGGACACGCACAGGAAGCCTGGTGCGGGGAGCTGCCACCGGAGGACTGGTATGTGAAGGTGGCACAGGATGGACTGGACCGTGAAGTTGTACTGGAGAGCCTGAGAGCAGGACTGGCACAGGACGTGCAAGGCAAGGTAGGTACACAGGAGGCCTAGTGCATGAGGCTGGCACATTTTTCACCAGCCGACTGACACGCACCTCAGGACGAGTATGGAGCGCTGACCCAGGTGCCATCAAATCCCCGACACGCTACGTCGGACGAATCTTGTACCTAAAGCACCAAGCTAGCAACTCCCTCATTACTCTCCACTCCACTTTCCCCATTAACTCCTTCACAGTCTCTGCTTCGCTCACCTCTAACACCGGCTCTGGTTCTGGTCTCCTCCTTGGCTCCTCACGATTAACAAGGAGAGTTTGCTCAGGTCTATCTCCTGACTCTGCCACTCTCTCCCTGAGCCCCCCCCCCCCAATACATTTTTGGGGTTGACTCACGGGCTTTCTTCTGCGCCGTCGTGATTGTCTCTCCAACTCCATTCTCCTATAGCCCTCTTCGCACTGCTCCAGCGAATCCCAGGCGGGCTCCGGCACTCTCTCTGGGTCGACCGCCAACCTGTCTATTTCCTCCCACGTCGTATACTCCATACTTCTGCTGTCCATAACGTCCTCCCTTTGCTGCTCCTGCTGTCGCTGCCTGTTACCACGCCACTCGGTCCGTGTGTGGTGGGTGATTCTGTAACGGCGTTTGTTTGTTGAAAGAGAGTCGGACCAAAATGCAGAGTGGTGGTTACTCATGTTCTTTAATGAAGAAAAGACGATACATGAAATAACTATATAATACAAAACAACAAACGGAACGTGAAAACCTATACAGCCTGTCTGGTGAACACTAACACAGAGACAGGAACAATCACCCACGAAATACACAGTGAAACCCCGGCTACCTAAATATGGTTCCCAATCAGAGACAACGAGAATCACCTGACTCTGATTGAGAACCACCTCAGGCAGCCAAACCTATGCTCCACACCTACTCAGCCGCAATCCCAATGCCTACAAAACCCCAATACGAAACACAACATTTTAAACCCATGTCACACCCTGGCCTGACCAAATATATAACGAAAACACAAAATACTATGACCAAGGCGTGACAGAGAGAGAGAGACAGAGACAGAGACAGAGACAGAGACAGAGACAGAGACAGAGACAGAGACAGAGAGACAGAGACAGAGACAGAGACAGAGACAGAGACAGAGGTAGTTGTACCTGTCAATTCTAAAGGTCTTTCTTTGAGTTGAAGTGAACGTGGCTATGTTCACCTTTCTCACCTAATGTGAGAAAGTGGAGAAATGTCCTGAAATGGTACAGTACAGAAAGTTGTGTTGACTTACTGTGGGGCTGAGAGTTCCTACCAGCGGGCCGCTTAGTTAGTTGTCGCTCTCTTATCTCTTAAACATTGCAATAAGCTGAATGAAAAGTGCATTCCTGTGTTTGCCCTGAATCTAATGTATAGATCCAAATTAGTGCAAATGTAGAATTAGTCCAATTGTTTTTCTTAGTTTTAAGAGGCTGAAGTTATAATAATTACACCCATTTATAGTAGCACTGGTAATGAATGGTTTGCCTCTTCTGTGGTCTCCTTGATAGCTTTATTTATAGTAAATTGAGAGATTCATACTGTTAGTTGACCTCTTCACTGTTGTCTTCTTATCCAGAGATGGTGACCTATAATGAGTTTTGAGCTGGGCACATTGGACCTGGCAGAGATGGACAACAGGATGAATAGTTGTGACATGAAGACCCTGTCAACCCTGGACCACCTTTACCTCTCCTCCCTGGAGCACAGCCTCAACAGTCCCCACCACCACAGCCCAGACAGAAACCACTTATTCAACCACAGCTCAGACAGATACTACTCATTTAACCACAGCCCAGACATAAACCACTCATTCAACCACAGCCCAGACATAAACCACTCATTCAACCACAGCCCAGACATAAACCACTCATTCAACCACAGCCCAGACATAAACCACTCATTCAACCACAGCCCAGACATAAACCACTCATTCAACCACAGCCCAGACATAAACCACTCATTCAACCACAGCCCAGACATAAACCACTCATTCAACCACAGCTCAGACATAAACCACTCATTCAACCACAGCCCAGACAGAAATCACTCATCCAACCACAGCCCAGACATAAACCACTCATTTAACCACAGCCCAGATAGAAACCAGTCATTTAACCACAGACCAGACAGAAACCAGTCATTTCACCACAGCCCAGACAGAAATCACTCATCCAACCACAGCCCACACAGAATCCACTCATTCAACTACCCATACAACTACACATACAGTGAGTACCAATGTAAGTCTACTGTAAGGGACTTTTACTAAATCTGGCATTTCCTAAAGTGTAATAACTTAATGATCTATAAAGGTAATCTTATGTTAAAGCAATTTGCCACACAGTCTTTTCTCTTGCCTGTGATGCTATGTATGCAGATCTTAGTTTGATCACCCTGCTGCAAGAGAACTTCCCAGCAATGCAGGAAATGTAAAACATGCAGTGTATTTAAGGTTTAAAAAGGCTTCTGAAGTTTGAAAGTTTGACATTTCAGACTTGATTCCCCTGTGAAAAATGTATCATCCCCTGCAAAAATGTTCATTAATTATAATCCACATAATAATTCACATTTCCTGTTGCTGCAGGATTATTTCCCAGCTGTAGCAAACAGGCTCAAATGAAGATCCTACATCTGTATCTCATTGTGTTCTCATTTGTCTTTGTTTAGGTTCGTTAAAAGAGGAGTCCATGTCCCCTCTTTGGTCTAGCAACTGTAGCGTTGTCAGCCTGTCCAGACGCACTCTTCACTCCAAGTCCCCCACTTACACAGACCCCAGCACTCTGCTCTACATTGACTGCAGAGTGTGTGGGGACACGGCCTCAGGCTTCCACTATGGAGTCCATGCCTGTGAGGGCTGCAAGGTAGGACTGAGACCTACCAAATGAAGTTCTGGTGGCTTGACAGTATGTATGGCTATTGTGTTTGCTTGGAGCTATACAAATGCATTGTTACACATTTGAGCATAAAAACAAAACAAACGTCTTGCTATTTAACCTCCAGGGGGTCATGTATTAGTAAGGATTTAACCCTGACACATAAACACCGTAAACCTTGTATTCATATCAAGCCCACTGTTTCCATTGATCACTTTTTTTTTCTTTTTTTTCTGTAAAATAATTATAGTCTGTTGCTGCTTTATGATTCTACAATCTACATGTTATCTGCCTTTCTCTTAGGGATTCTTCCGAAGAACCATGAGGTTAAAACTGGTGTATCACCACTGTGATCTGCATTGTCGGATTCACAAAAAAAGCCGGAATAAATGCCAGTACTGTCGCTTTCAGAAATGTCTGCTTGTGGGCATGTCACGCGATGGTAAGCCACTACATTGTTGTGAAAAGTATATTTGCTTACCAATATTTTTAAGAGTCATGATTTGTCATATACAGTGCATTCGGAAAGTATTCAGATCCCTTGACTTTTTACACATTTTGTTACATTACAGACTTATTCTAAAATGGATTAAATTATTTTTTCCCCCTCATCTACACACAATACCCCTTAATGACAAAGTGAAAACAGGTTTATAGAAATGTAAGCACATTTATTACAAATAATAAACGGAAATACCTTATTTAAATAAGTATTCAGACCCTTTTCTATGATGCTCGAAATTAAGCTCATGTGCATCCTGTTTCCATTGATCATTCTTGAGATGTTCTACAACTTGATTGGAGTCCGCCTGTGGTAAATTCAATTGACTGGACATGATTTGGAAAGGCACACACCTGTCTATATAAGGTCCCACAGTTGACAGAGAAATAACCAAACCATGAGGATGAAGGAATTGTCTGTAGAGCTCTGAGACAGGATTGTGTTGAGGCTCAGATCTGAGGAAGGATATCAAAAACATTCTGCAGCATCAAAGGTACCCAAGAACACAGTGGCCTCCGTCATTCTTAAATTGAAGAAGTTTGGCATCACCAAGACTCTTCCTAGAGCTGTCCGCCCGGCATAACTGAGAACTCGGGGGGGAAGGGCCTTGGTCAGGAAGGTGAACAAGAACCTGATGATCACACTGACAGAGCTCCAGAGTTCATCTGTGGAGACGGGAAAGCCTTCCAGAAGGACAACCATCTCTAAAGCACTCCACCAATCAGGCCTTTATGGTAGAGTGACCTGACGGAATTCACTCCTCAGTAAAAGGCACATGATAGCCCGCTTGGAGTTTGTCAAAAGGCACCTAAATGACTCTCAGACCATGAGAAACAAGATTATCTGGTCTGATGAAACCAAGATTTGGCCTGAATGCCAAGTGTCAAATCTGGAGGAAACATGGCCCTACAGTGAATCCTGATGGTGGCAGCATCATGCTGTGGGGATGTTTTCAGTGGCAGGGACTGGGAGACTAGTCAGGATCAGGGGAAAGATGAACGGAGCAAAGTACAGAGAGATCCTTGATGAAAACCTGCTCCAGAGCACTCAGGTCCTCAGACTGGGGCGAATGTTCACCTTATAACAGGCCAATGACCAGAAGCACACAGCCAAGACAATGCATGACTGCTTTCAGGACAAGCCTCTGAATTTCCTTGAGTGGCCCTGCCAAAGCCCAGACTTGAACCTGATCCAAAATCTCTGGAGAGACCTGAAAATATATGTGCAGCAACGCTTCCCATCCAATCTGACAAGAGCTTGAGAGGATTTGCAGAAAAGAATGGGAGAAACTCCCCAAATACAGGTGTGTTAAGCTTGTAGAATTATACCCTAGAAGACAAGAGGCTGTAATCGCTGCCAAAGGTGCTTCAACAAAGTACTGAGTGAAGGGTCTGAATACTAATGTACACTACCGATCAAAAGTTTGGGGTCACTTAGAAATGTCCTTGTTTTCCATAAAAACACACATGAAATAAGTTGCAAAATGAATTAGAAATATAGTCAAGATGTTGACAAGGCTATAAATAATGATTTTTAATTGAAATAATAATTGTTTCCTTCAAACTTTGCCTTTGTCAAATAATTTGCATCAATTACATCCTTGCAGGCCTTTGGCATTCTAGATGTCAATTTGTTGTGGTAATCTGAAGAGATTTGACCCTATGCCTCCTGAAGCATCTCCCACAAGTTGGATTGGCTTGATGGACACTTCTTATGTACCACATGGTCAAGCTGCTCCCACAACAGCTCAATAGGATTGAGATCCGGTGACTGTGCTGGCCACTCCATTATAGACAGATACCAGCTGACTGCTTCTTCCCTAAATAGTTATTGCATAGTTTTTAGCTGTGCTTTGGGTCATTGTCCTGTTGTAGTAGAACCCTGGCTCCAATTAAGTGCCATCCACAGAGTATGGCATGGTGTTTTGCGAATTGGAGTGATAGCTTTCCTTCTTCAAAATCCCTTTTACCCTGTAGAAATCTCCCACTTTACCACCACCAAAGCACTTCCAGACCAGCACATTGCCTCCACCATGCTTGAAAGATGGCGTCAAGCGGTCCTCCAGCATCTTTTCATTTTGTCTGCGTCTTACAAATTTTCTTCTTTGTGATCCGAACACCTCAAACTTAGATTAGTCTGTCCATAACACTTTTTTCCAATCTTCCTCTGTCCAGTGTCTGTGTTATTTTGCCCATCTTAATCTTTTATTTTTATTGGCCAGTCTGAGATATGGATTTTTCTTTGCAACTCTGCCTGGAAGGCCAGCATTCCGGGGTTGCATCTTCACTGTTGACGTTGAGACTGGTGTTTTGCGGGTACTATTTAATAAAGCTGCCAGTTGAGGACTTGTGAGACGTCTGTTTCTCAAACTAGACACTCTAATGTACTTGTCTTCTTGCTCAGTTGTGCACCGGGGCCTCCCACTCCTCTTTCTATTCTAGTTAGAGACAGTGTGCGCTGTTCTGTGAAGGGAGTAGTACACAGCGTTGTACGAGATCTTCAGTTTCTTGACAATTTCTCGCATGGAATAGCCTTCATTTTTCAGAACAAGAATAGACTGACGAGTTTCAGAAGAAAGTTATTTGTTTCTGGCCATGTTGAGCCTGTAATCAAACCCACAAATGCTGACACTCCAGATACTCAATTAGTCTAAAGAAGGCCAGTTTTATTGCTTCTTTAATCAGAACAAAAGTTTTCAGCTGTTCTAACATAATTGCAAAAGGGTTTTCTAATGATCAATTAGCCTTTTAAAATGATCAACTTGGATTAGCTAACACAAGGTGCCATTGGAACAGAGGAGTGATGGTTGCTGATAATGGGCCTCTGTAGGCCTATGTAGATATTCCATAAAAATCTGCCGTTTCCAACAACATTAACAATGTCTACACAGTATTTTTTATCAATTTGATGTTATTTGAATCGACAACAAATGTGCATTTATTTAAAAAACAAGGACATTTCTAAGTGACCCCAAACTTTTGAATGGAAGTGTAAATGTGATATTTCAGTTTTCTTTTTTATTAATTTGCAATAACATGGACTATTAACAACATTATGAAACATTGTTGCTCCTAGGCAACGCCCCACTCCCTGCAGCACCAGCACACATTGAAATAGAATGAAAAGAATGGGTTTGGAACCTCTAATCATGGCAATTTGACTGGCAAACTCATGGGTACACTCGCAATGGCTGCATGGTATTGGGATTTATACCATGGGTAGGTCTAATCCTGAATGCTGATTGGTTAGTTAAAACTGCATTCCAGCTGATCTCTATTCCACAAGTTGCCACTGGCTAAATCTATGATGTTAAAATGCCTATTTACTCTGTTCCATCTGACTGTGTAATCCACTGTCTCATCAGCCCAGCCAAGCAACATATAAACTTGAAAAAGCATCTAGACATTATCTCACATTTCTTTTAGATTAACATTTTGTTTTCAACAGCAGAGATTTGTATAAACCTTGCTGTCTGTCTCTCCGACATTTGCAAAATTGAAACAATATTAAAATTAGATCTCCAGCTGTCGCATAGTAATGAACGTGTCGGGAGTCGGGACGAAACGGACAAGCAGGCAGCGTTTCTCAGCCAGTCGAAATCATGAATAAGCTGGCATCATGTTTATGGAGATATACAAAAAATATTTTTTAAATGTTGAAAAAAATTCACATGAAACACAGCTAATTTGAGGTCTTTCCAGCTTCAGTTCGAAGTGATCATGTTACTGTAGCTGTGTTGTTGGCTAGCTCCTGACACATTTTCTATGCCAGGCGAAGTCGTGCCTCATTAGCTCATTGTTATGGATGTATCCAAATAAATGTCACTAGAAGACAGCTTAAACAAATGCAACATTTTGACTTTGTCTCAGACCTAACAACAATATATCCTCCAAACATCGACTTCTCTAGCATTACCACTTAATTAAGAAATAATTTGAATGAACATTCTACATTACCATGGAAATTATTGCTTAAGTGATAATGCCTTTGAAGCCGATGTTTGGAGGATATTTTGGCATGGTTTGTCGGCCCTCAACGAACAACACCCATGCCAATATATCCTCCAAACACCGGCTTCAAGCAATCGTTTCCATGGTAATGTAGAATATTCATTCAAATGATTGCTTTAGTGATGTTAACTGATGTGGCTCATGCAATGGAATGTAGTTTTTCTAATGTAAGTTGAGTTGAATCAACAAATCACAGCACACATTGATGGGTACACTTTCTGCTTTTACTTCCTGCTTTTCTCCTATGGGTGCACTCGCAATGGCTGTCAGTCCACCCATTATGCCATTATTGACTTGAACGGGGACATCCGTTTTATTAATTATATTTCTATGGCAGCACAGTCAGGAGCGGAGTAGAGAAGAAAATGTGCGTCTTTATTTTTTGTTGCTATTCGAACGGTTATAAAGGTGACCCAGTCATTTGGCTGACCAATGACCGTCATCCAAAATTCCATGACTGTCACAGGCTTAATCAAGGATGTTACACATATTCAATGTGAACTGTTTCAACAGCAGGTGTCTGTCTGAAACCAGGCCTTAAGTCTTTGGAAAGGTTTCTACACAGCAGGATGAAGTATAGTCCTTCCTCCAACGTCTTTGTCATTGTCTTGTTTGGGCAGCCAGTGACGTGTAGCATTATTCAATACAGAAAGAGTCTGACTGGCACCCAGGCTATATAATGATTTTGATGTCCCCACGCAGCCATCCGCTTTGGCCGGATGCCCCAGGAGGAGAGAGAGAAGCTGCTGGCTGAGTTTATGGATGTGTCCCCCAGGAGCCCAGAGTCAGCGGACTTGAGAGCCTTGTCCAGACAGCTATGTCTGTCCTATCACAGACACTTTCCCCTGACCAAGAGCAGGGCCAGAGCCATCCTGTCTGGGAAGACCCACGAAAACTCAGTAAGGGCCCGATTGTTACTTGAGATACTGTACAACTACATGCACATAATCTTTAAAGTTTTGCATAAATGTTGCATTGATGTCAATGGAACATTTGTAATATGAGTCAGAACAGAGCCATTGAAAGCCACTTGACCTCTTTCTCTCTCACACACACCAGACATTTGGTTCTGTATATTTGAATATCACAGTTTTTGGAAAATGCACTCTGTCCTGATTAACTGGTAGCAAAATATCAGTGTACAGTAGGAAGCAGTAATATTGGGTCATCTCAGCTTGTCGAAGAGGAAATAACTAATAGCCAGTTATTTATACTTTAGAGAAGCAGATATATTTTCACTAACCTAAAAGTCAGGATTTTAATTATCTTTTATTTCCTAGTTAGATTAACCCGTTGTGCACCCAGCAAGGGGCCAAATACTGAATCACTACAAATTGCCAAGAGAATGAATGGCAATGGATGGCAATGCTTCATAATACATTGTTTTTAAGAGATGTCTCTCTTTCCTTCCAGCCGTTTGTCATCCATGACATGAAGTCCCTGACAGCGGGTCAGGACTTTATAAACAGTAGACAGTTCCCTTTCCTGGAGCACCAGAGGTCTGTCCTGCCCCCTCAAGAGCCTGCCGGGGAGCTGGAGCTCTTCTTTTTCCGGCAGGTTCAGTTCCGCACCGCAGAAGCTGTACGAGAAATCATAGAGTTTGCCAAGAGTATCCCTGGGTTGACAGAGCTGGACATAAATGACCAGGTGACCCTGCTGAAGTACGGGGTCATCGAGGTCATGTTGATCATGCTGGCGCCGCTGATGAACAAGGACGGCACACTGTTCGCCTACGGACAGATCTTCATGACCCGGGAGTTCCTCAAGAGTCTGAGGAAGCCCTTCTGTGAGATGATGGAGCCAAAGTTTGAGTTTGCTGTAAAATTCAACGTGCTGGAGCTGGACGATAGTGATACAGCGCTCTTCCTCGCTGTCATCATCCTCAGTGGAGGTGGTGTTTTTCCGTTTTACATTTATGCATTTACAGTTGAAGTCAGAAGTTTACATACACATAAGTTGGAGTCATTAAAACTTGTTTTTCAACCACTACACAAATGTATTGTAATCAACTATAGTTTTGGCAAGTCGGTTTTGGACATCTGCTTTGTGCATGACACAAGTCATTTTTCCAACAATTGTTAACAGACAGATTATTTCACTTACAATTCACTGTATCACAATTCCAGTGGGTCAAAAGTTTACAAACACTAAGTTGACTGTGCCTTCAAACAGCTTGGAAAATTCCTGAAAATTATGTAATGGCTTTAGAAGCTTCTAAGTAGGCTAATTGACATCATTTGAGTCAATTGGAGATGTACCTGTGGATGTATTTCAAGGCCTACCTTCAAACTCACTACCTCTTTGCTTGGCATCATGGGGAAATCAAAATATATCAGCCAAGACCTCAGGAAAAAAATGTAGACCTCCACAAGTCTGGTTCATCCTTGGAAGCAATTTCCAAACGCCTGAAGATACCACGTTCATCTGTACAAACAATAGTATGCAAGTATAAACACCATGGGACCACGCAGCCGTCATACCGCTCAGGAAGGAGACACATTCTGTCTCCTAGAGATGAACGTACTTTGGTGCGAAAAGTGCAAATCAATCCCAGATCAACAGCAAAGGACCTTGTGAAGATGCTGGAGGAAACAGGTACAAAAGTATCTATAACCACAGTAGGTCAGGTCCTATATCGACATAACCTGAAAGGCCGCTCAGCAAGGAAGAAGCCACTGCTCCAAAACCGCCATAAAAAAGCCAGACCACAGTTTGCAACTGCACATGGGGACAAAGATAGTACTTTTTTAGAGAAATGTCCTCTGTTCTGAAGAAACAAAAATAGAACAGTTTGGCCATAATTACATCGTTATGTTTGGTGGAAAAGGGGGAGGCTTGCAAGCCGAAGAACACCATCCCAACCGTAAAGCACGGGGGTGGCAGCATCATGTGTGGGGGTGCTTTTCTGCAGGAGGGACTGGTGCAGTTCACAAAATAGATGGCATGATGATGATGGAAAATTACGTGGATATATTGAAGCAACATCTCAAGACATCAGTCAGGAAGTTAAAGCTTGGTCGCAAATGGGTCTTCCAAATGGACAATGACCCCAAGCATACTTCCAAAGTTGTGACAAAATGGCTTAAGGACAACAAAGTCAAGGTATTGGAGTGGCCATCACAAAGCCCTGACTAAATCCTAGAAAATCTGTGGGCGGAACTGAAAAAGTGTGTGCAATCAAGGAGACCTACAGACCTGACTCAGTTACACCAGCTCTGTCAGGAGGAATGGGCCAAATTTCACCCAACTTATTATTATTTATTTTTTTATTTCACCTTTATTTAACCAGGTAGGCTAGTTGAGAACAAGTTCTCATTTGCAACTGCGACATGGCCAATATAAAGCAAAGCAGTGTGAACAGACAACACAGAGTTACACATGGAATAAACAATTAACAAGTCAATAACACAGTAGAAAAAAAGGGGAGTCTATATACAATGTGTGCAAAAGGCATGAGGAGGTAGGCGAATAATTACAATTTTGCAGATTAACACTGGAGTGATAAATTATCAGATGGTCATGTACAGGTAGAGATATTGGTGTGCAAAAGAGCAGAAAATTAAATCAATAAAAACAGTGTGGGGATGAGGTAGGTGAAAATTGGTGGGCTATTTACCAATAGACTATGTACAGCTGCAGCGATCGGTTAGCTGCTCAGATAGCTGATGTTTGAAGTTGGTGAGGGAGATGAAAGTCTCCAACTTCAGCGAATTTTGCAATTTGTTCCAGTCACAGGCAGCAGAGTACTGGAAGGAAAGGCGGCCAAATGAGGTGTTGGCTTTAGGGATGATCCGTGAGATACACCTGCTGGAGCGCGTGCTACGGTTGGGTGTTGCCATCGTGACCAGTGAACTGAGATAAGGCGGAGCTTTACCTAGCATGGACTTGTAGATGACCTGGAGCCAGTGGGTCTGGCGACGAATATGTAGCGAGGGCCAGCCGACTAGAGCATACAAGTCGCAGTGGTGGGTGGTATAAGGTGCTTTAGTGACAAAACGGATGGCACTGTGATAAACTGCATCCAGTTTGCTGTGTAGAGTGTTGGAAGCAATTTTGTAGATGACATTGCCGAAGTCGAGGATCGGTAGGATAGTCAGTTTTACTAAGGTAAAAGTAAGCTTGGCGGCGTGAGTGAAGGAGGCTTTGTTGCGGAATAGAAAGCTGATTCTTGATTTGATTTTCGATTGGAGATGTTTGATATGAGTCTGGAAGGAGAGTTTGCAGTCTAGCCAGACACCTAGGTACTTATAGATGTCCACATATTCAAGGTCTGAACCATCCAGGGTGGTGATGCTAGTCGGGCATGCGGGTGCAGGCAGCGATCGGTTGAAAAGCATGCATTTGGTTTTACTAGCGTTTAAGAGCAGTTGGAGGCCACGGAAGGAGTGTTGTATGGCATTGAAGCTCGTTTGGAGGTTACATAGCACAGTGTCCAATGTCGGGCCGAAAGTATATAGAATGGTGTCGTCTGCGTAGAGGTGGATCAGGGAATCGCCCGCAGCAAGAGCAACATCATTGATATATATAGAGAAAAGAGTCGGCCCGAGAATTGAACCCTGTGGCACCCCCATAGAGACTGCCAGAGGACCGGACAGCATGCCCCCGATTTGACACACTGACAGAGCTGGACACTCTGTCTGCAAAGTAATTGGTGAACCAGGCAAGGCAGTCATCCGAAAAACCGAGGCTACTAAGTCTGCCGATAAGAATATGGTGATTGACAGAGTCGAAAGCCTTGGCGAGGTCGATGAAGACGGCTGCTGTCTTTTATCGATGGCGGTTATGATATCGTTTAGTACCTTGAGTGTGGCTGAGGTGCACCCGTGACCGGCTCGGAAACCAGATTGCACAGCGGAGAAGGTACGGTGAGATTCGAGATGGTCAGTGACCTGTTTGTTGACTTGGCTTTCGAAGACCTTAGATAGGCAGGGCGGGATGGATATAGGTCTGTAACAATTTGGGTCCAGGGTGTCTCCCCCTTTGAAGAGGGGGATGACTGCGGCAGCTTTCCAATCCTTGGCGATCTCAGACGATATGAAAGAGAGGTTGAACAGGCTGGTAATAGGGGTTGCGACAATGGCGGCGGATAGTTTCAGAAATAGAGTGCCCAGATTGTCAAGCCCAGCTGATTTATATGGGTCCAGGTTTTGCAGCTCTTTCAGAACATCTGCTATCTGGATTTGGGTAAAGGAGAACCTGGAGAGGCTTGGGCGAGGAGCTGCGGGGGGGGGGGGGGGTGCTGTTGGCCGAGGTTGGAGTAGCTTGTGGAAGGCTACCCGAAACGTTTGACCCAAGTTAAACCATTTAATGGCAATGGTACCAAATACTAATTGAGTGTATGTAAACTTCTGACCCACTGGGAATGTGATGAAAGAAATAAAAGCTGAAATAAATCATTCTCTTTACTATTCTGACATTTCATATTCTTAAAATGAAGTGGTAATACTAACTGACCTAAGACATGTCATTTTTACTAGGATTTAAATGTCAGTAATTGTGAAAAACTGAGTTTAAATGTATTTGGCTAAGGTGTATGTAAACTTCCGATTTCAACTGTATGTTAGATAGATGCGGTAAAGAGGTCAATGGAACTCATCCCAAACGTGTGGGGGAAAGATACCTTGGGGAAAATGTCCAGATTCTTCTCATTGCCCCCTAGCAAAATTAGCTTACCTTAAGGCGATTGTTTATACAGTATGTGTATTTCACACTATGTTGAGGTAAACATCGAAGTATATTGCTTGTCTGCATGTCAACCCCAATACATGTTCATGTCATCGTCACCAATCAACTGCATTGCAGTTCAAAATGACTTTGGCTACCACCACCGATTTTTGTATTCTAGCTATTCTACCAGTTTATACAAACCGGATTTAGCATTTAGCAGTCACTTTTTCTAAACCTGAAAAGGAACTTCTCAATGTTATGCAGCAAAAACAGCCATATATATCAAAATCAGACTTTAGAAAACACATTGTGGGCCTGTTACAATACATCAATCATGACGTATTTGACGAAAATCCACTTTGTTTGATCAGATTTGTTGATTGTGCGCCAATATGGCATCCTTCTTCTATCCCCAACGGTCTGCCTTCCATTGACCTCAACTGCAGGATTAGGTGTTTTATTGCTCTGAGATGGCTTGATTGGGCTTGAGACCAGATATAAAACAATGGTGACCTATTTTATGCTGTATCATTTCAATTGACCTTGGACTTTGCTCATCAGGACATTGCAACTTCAGATCATTTGATGTATACTGTATGTCCAATCTTCCTCTATTTCCCTCTCTCCTCTTGCACTTTCCACTCTCTGTTGACCTCTAACCTTGACCTTGTTGTGCTCTACTCTAGACCGTCCAGGCCTGGTGAATGTGAAGCCCATCGAGGACCTCCAGGAGGCAGTACTGCAGGCCTTGGAGCTGCAGTTGAAGACCATCCACCCAGACTGCCCCCAGCTGTTTGCCAGGCTGCTGCAGAAGATGACCGACCTGCGGCCGCTGGTGGCTGACCACGTCCGGCTCATCCACCTGCTCAAGAAGCAGGAGCTGGAGACGTGTCTGCACCCCCTACTACAGGAAATCATGAGGGACCTGTACTAGAGTAGTGGGAGACTCAGGTTAACAGCTATGAAGAAAAGAAGACTATACAGCAGTGGAGGTTGCTGAGGGGTGGACAGCTCATAATAATGGCGCAAATGGAATCAAACACATGGAAACTGCATTTAACCCAACCCTCTAAATCAGAGAGGTGTGGAGGGCTGCATTAATCAACATCCACGTCATCTGGAACAGTGGGTTAACTGCCTTGCTCAGGGGCAGAGCGACAGATTTGACCTTGTCTGCTCTGGGATTCAATCCAGCAGCCTTTTGGTTACTGGCCCAATGCTCCTACCCACCAGGCTACATGCTGCCCATATTGGTGGTACCACCAACATCCTGTGCTATACAGTAGAGTTTTATCCAACTAGTGTGTTTATTATAACAATATGCAGAACCTCGTTGGTCTTTATCTCGCCAGATCTGTTGGTGCTTTGGTCAACTCTTCTGTGTCATGTATATAATAGCAGCAATAGTCACTGAGACCAGGCTAGTTTTCATCAGGCTCTCAGTTAAAGCAAATGTCTGGCTTCACAGGTGACCTCCATGACAAGTGAGGGTTAAGTCTGTTTTCTTGGGACTTGTTGTTTAATAGAAGGATCTGTGAACTCTATTTAAACAATAATGAACGAGGGGGTGTGGTTTATGGCCAATATACCATGGCTAAAGGCTGTTCTTATGCACGACGCAATGCTGATTGCCTGGATATAGCCATTAGTCGTGGTATATTGGCCACATACCACAAAACCCCGAGGTCCCTTATTGCTATTATAAACTGGTTACCAACGTAATTTGAACAGTAAAAATAAATGTTTTGTCATACCAGTGGTATACAGTCTGATATATCACGGCTTTCAGTCAATCAGCATTCAGAGCCCAACCACCCAGTTTATAATACATTATGAATGATTCATTACTGAGCTTCCTAACATCTTGCTGTAACTGCAGCTATTCTGTCTTTTACCATGCTTTTTAATTAAAGGGATGAAAGGAGAATTGCTTTTAATTACAGGACATTTATTGGGGCATCCTAAAATAAAATAAGCAGATACCTACATGTGTTATATACTGTGAAACACAATGTGTGTTATCGTAATACATTGTTCATGATGTCTTTTTTTATGTAAGTTTCCATGTCTTTGAAGCATTTTTGAGAGGTTAGATGAGTGTGAAAACGTCTGTTAGTTTCCATTTCCTCAACTTCACCCCCTCTAAACATTTCAGTGTATAATGTAACATGTACTACCATGGAAATATGCTATCCTGTGTTATGTATAAATCACCTGTATAAACAATACTAATATCCTTCCTGATAAATACTTAAAGTACATTTTAATGTTGCCATCGCGTGGTGAATATGTCAGAGATGCTATCGGCGTCATGATGTTATGCAATGTCTTGATATTCCACTGTTGCTGAGGCAAAACATGTCAGTGCTCGTGTTAAAGTAACGATTGGTAAGTGTTTTTCTGTTGCTCACTAGAAAAACGAGATTTCAGTCTCGGAGGTGTTTCCTGGCCGATTCCGCGTTTGGTTAATGATGTTTGTCCCCCATAAGCCACTGTAGACGCAGAAGACGATTTCACTTCCTTAAAATCCTCAGAATGAGTCTATGACAACTCAAGAAATCAGTAATAAATGTTAACGTTTTTGCTGATAATATTTTAGTTGCTGAATTTTTCATCTAACTGACATGTTTGGTGCAGTATTTCTCAAGTTAATAAATGTGCGGTGTGTTGTCTTACGTAAACAAAGTCCTGTTGTCTTATATAAACAGTGGGAGCTGCTGGGCAGGTCTATCTCACTGTCTATGCTATTGGATAGAGAACAATCGCCGCAGCTGTTCACCCCATGTTAGTGGGCAAATGGACATCGTCAAATCAAAACCCAACCTTAATTTAACCGTTGTGTTGCACGGATGTTACAAAATCCATTTTAGACGAAAACTGACTTTATGACCAAAATTATCATATTTACACTTTAGTACATTTTGACACTATATTAACTGTTTCTGACACATATTGATTCTACATAGGCAGTTCTCAAAGGGATTCGTTGCTTTGATTATTGCTATACAATGAGATATGGTACGGTTCAAATTCTCTAGTTTATTCAAAACATAATTGGGAAATGGTACAATAGTTATTCTGCCAAAGTGAATTAATGTGCATCACAGGTAGTAGACTTGCAGTACACGTATCTACAGGGTTATAATCTTCTTTGTTGTATAAGTGTCTATCTTTTTAATATTTATTTTAATGTTGGTGCCCAAAGTCAGAGTCATCGTGATTTCTTATAGACAAACATGCCTTGTCTGCACAGGGAACATACATTTTGATTGACAGTTATTGTTTTGAGAGGGGGGGGGTTGCAGAGATGGATTCGTTGTATGTGCAAGAGGATGCCGTGTACATGCGTGTGCTTGTAGATCGTGGATAGTGTAGCCCACTTATAGTCCGCTGGATCTGCTACGGCCACCACTGTGTAAGGAGGGTGAATCGGAAGCATGTGTCACAGCTACGTAGACAACAACAAGATCGCAGCATTCCCACCAGGTGGAGCTCTTGTCACCATAGGGTCAGATCAGAATTAGATCTTTGTATTCTATTGCTTGTCTTATTTTAAGGAGTCGCTCTCTATGGCCTGTCAGAAAGCAGAAATAGAACAGTTAAACACACACGCAGCAAAACTCCACAGAAATAGAAGCCAAGAGGTCAGAAGACAGAGATGGTTTTGGTCTTGTGTTTCACCACTTTTGATGACCCCAGGGCTATTTTTCCCTTCACTGAAGTTTTCTGAGACACACATGATTCATAAGATACAGGAAAACACATTGCTAAAACTTACGCCCTGTCATCAGTCTCCGAATTAGGTCTGATGACCAAATGAAAGGAAAACATCAGGGCCATCAGACATTATAGAACACAAAAACATAATGGTCTATGACTGTAAAAGGTGTTGTGAATTTAACATAAGGAGCTTCAACGTAAGTGTTACCCAATAGCTTTGTTGAGATTGTGTTATCATTTACTCCCATCCTCTCTGCCAATAGCTGTGGTGCACCTAATGCCATTTCCCAATGGTGGAATCCCCTAGTGGCCTGTCTAGACGGGATCCACAGAGAGATTGCACCACACTGCTACTGCAACAGCAAACATTGTACCCAGCTACAAAGTCTTGCACATGTATCCTATTGAGGTGCACAGAGTCTAATGGTGGAGATCAGTGTCTCAACGTCTTTTGTACCTGCCTGGGACAATTTACATTAAAACAAGCTCTTTACAGCATACAAAATCAGTGTCAGGGTTATCATTTTTTGTGTTATATGAATGTCTATCTTTTTAATATTTATTTGAATGTAGATGGCCAAAGCCTTTGTTCGTGCACAGGCCACTTACACTTTGATTGACAGTTATTGTTTTGAGTGAACACAGTCATTTTACCAGTCAGTAGCAACAAAGAATGGAAGGTGTTGAACACTTACGCAAATTAGTTTCACTTCATTTTATTAAAATAACATGAAATAAACAACATTCTCACGTTTACAATAAAAAAGAAATGTACCTCCTTGAAAGAGACATGGCAGACTAATTGCAAATTAGATTTCAAATATTTTTTTAAATATTAAAGACAATTGCCCAATATCCAGCTCATAATGGTTTACCCAAAGAGAAGGCTGATTAAAATGTGTGGGTAACTACTGATCAGAACACTCTGCAAAGCCATGAACCAATCACATGGACCGTAGAAACATAGCATTTGTTAAACGTCCAAATAAAAATCAGTCATGCTTGACTGTCTGACAAGTTATAATTTTTTTCCAGAATTCATTAAGGAAAACAATTATAAAAGCATGAAGATGAAGACATTGATAATAATTTCAAATCTCTATCTGATTTAATACTATGTACAATCAAATACCTCTGCAAAACCAATAGATGGATCACACTGTTTTTGATAAGAATCATCCTAGAAGGTGGTTGGTCTAGGCTTCATCTCCTCTTCAGGCAGGTCAGTTTAGAGAATATCTTCTTCATAAGACACTAGGGCAGTCAGTCCTGTCAGACAGAAAGGTGTGCTTCACAGCTCAGAGATAGAGAGCCTCGTATTTCACTCTCTCTCAGGCATTTCCTTCACTGTCTCTGCCTCTCTGTCCCCAGGTAGATGTGCTTTCTTTCACATATTTACATGTTCCACTAACTGCATTGCCACTCTGTCCATTGCACCAATTTTAGCAATGGAGAAAATGACAGTAGGCCTCTGATTAACCCTATAATTTGCATGAATTTCATTCACCATCAATCATCTTCTCCAACCCAATGGGTAGTCAATATTTTTATTTTCTCTCCATACCAAAACAGTCACTGGAAAAACTCAGTCAGTGACTGAAATCCCATATTGATCCCATCCACCGTCACTGTCAGAGGATTCCTTTAAACCGCAGTCACTCGTCTTGTTCTACGCCATACAATGCCTTGCAAAAGTATTCATCCCCTTGGCATTTTTCCTATTTTGTTGCATTATAACCTGTAATTTAAATATATTTTGGGGGGATTTCATATAATGGAAATAAACAAAATAGTCCACATTTTGGTTTAGTGAAATGAAAAAAATTTGTTGTTAAAAAAACTTTAAAAATTTAAATAAACTGGTGCAACCAATTACCTTCAGAAGTCACATAATTTGTTAAATAAAGTCCAACTGTGTGCACTCTAAGTGTCACATGATCTGTCACATGATGTCAGTATACATACACCTGTTCTGAAAGACCCCAGAATCTGCAAGCAACACCACTAAGCAAGCGGCACCATGAAGACCAAGGAGCTCTCCAAACAGGTCAGGGACAAAGTTGTGGAGAAGTACAGTTTAGGTTGGGTTATAAAAAAAATATCAGAAACTTTGAACATCCCGCAGAGCACCATTTAATCCATTATTAAAAAATTGAAAGAATATAGCACCACAACAAACCTTCCAAGAGAGGGCTGCCCACCAAAACTCAAGGACCAGGCAAGGAGGGCATTAATCAGAGAGGCAACAAAGAGACCAAAGATAACACTGAATGAGCTACAAAGCTCCACAGAGGAGATTGGAGTATCTGTCCATAGGACCACTTTAAGCCATACACTCCACAGAGGTGGGCTTTACAGAAGAGTGGCCAGAAAAAAGCCATTGCTTAAAGATAAGCAAAAACGTTTGGTGGTCGCCAAAATGCATGTGGGAGACTCCCCAAACATATGGAAGAAGGTAATCTGGTCACATGAGACTAAAATGTAGCTTTTTGGCCATCAAGGAAAACGCTATGTCTGGCGCAAACCTAACACCTCTCATCACCCCGAGAACACCATCCTCACAGTGAAGCATGGTAATGGCAGCATCATGCTGTGGGGATGTTTTTCATCAGCAGGGACTGGGTTGGAATTGAAGGAATGATGGATGGCTCTAAATACAGGAAAATTCTTGAGGGAAACCTGTTTCCGTCTTCCAGAGATTTGAGACTGGGACAGAGGTTCACCTTCCACCAGGACAATGACCCTAAGCATACTGCTAAAGCAACACCTGAATGGTATAAGGGGAAACATTTTAATGTCTTGGACTGGTCAAAGCCCAGATCTCAATTCGATTGAGAATCTGTGGTATGATTTAAAGATTGCTGTACACCAGCGGAAACCATCCAAGCAAGAGCAGTTTTGCCTTGAAGAATAGGCAAAAATCCCAGTGTGCCAAGCTTATAGAGATATACACCAGGAGACTTGCAGCTGTAATTACTGAAAAGGTGGCTCTACAACGTATTGACTTGGGGGGGGGGTGAATAGTTATGCACGCTCAAGTCTTCACTTTTTTGTCTTATTTCTTGGTTGTTTCACAACAAAAAATATTTTGCATCTTCAAAGTGGTAGACATGTTGTGTAAATCAAATGATACAAACCCCCCAAAAATATATTTAATTCCTGGTTGTAAGGCAACAAAATAGGAAAAATGCCAAGGGGGGTGAATACTTTCATAAGGCACTGTAGATATTTGGTGTGTGTGTGTGTGTGTGTGTGTATGGTCATGCACACACGTGTATGTTTTGGAACAGGGGCAGGTAGGAGGGACAGGTTGGGTATTGTAGTTCAGAACACAGGCAGTCTGCTATAGGTGGAAGTGAAGGCGTTAATATCCTCAGTGTGGGAGGCTCTGTGCATGGAGGGTTCTGAGGCACTGCGGTTGATCTTAGGCAGGGAGTGCTGGAGCAGCTCAATTGACGACAGGATCTGTAAGAGAGGGAGAGGAAAAGAGAGAGAGAAAGAGGAGTAGATTGGAAGAGTACCGGGAAGCGCTCTCATCAAATTTGGAGGCCTTTGCTACAGTGTAATTTACATTCAACTCCAGAGACCTTTCAACCCACTTCAGCCAATAAAGGTGTCAAGATAATGTACAGAGAAAACTCATTAGCTAGTACCTGGGGGAACAGTGGCCTCTCGTCCTTGATTTTCTTGATGCAGTCGGCCACCAGCCTCTTCATGGCCTTTGGACAGCTCTTATAAAGCTTACTGAGATCTGGAGACAGGTACCCCCGGCCCACCATGAAGATAATCTGACAATGGAGACAGAGATATGGGGATTACAGTGTTATTATTTTCTGTGGAGGTCACAACCAGTCACTAATAATACCTGTGAGACAGTGCTTATGACAGAACTTGACTATGGCCCTATCCTCCTAATTCCTGCTTACAAGCTAAAATTAAAGCAGGAAACACCAGTGACTCGGTCTATAAAAAAGTGGTCAGATGAAGCAGATGCTAAACTACAGGACTGTTTTGCTATCACAGACTGGAACATGTTGAAGGATTCTTCCGATGGCATTGAGGAATACACCACATCAGTCACTGGCTTTATCAATAAGTGCATCGAGGACGTCGTCCCCACAGTGACTGTATGTACATACCCCAACCAGAAGCAATGGATTACAGGCAACATTCGCACTGAGCTAAAGGGTAGAGCTGCCGTTTTCAAGGTGCGGGACTCTAACCCGGAAGCTTACAAGAAATCCTGCTATGCCCTGCGACGAAACATCAAACAGGCAAAGCATCAATACAGGGCTAAGATTGAATCATACTACACCGGCTCCGACACTCGTCTTATATGGCAGGGCTTGCAAACTTCTACAGACTACAAAGGGAAGCACAGCCGCGAGCTGCCCAGTGACACAAGCCTACCAGATGAGCTAAATCAGTTCTATGCTCGCTTCGAGGCAAGCAACACTGAGACATGCATGAGAGCATCAGCTGTTCCGGACGACTGTGTGATCACGCTCTCCGTAGCCGACGTGAGTAAGACCTTTAAACAGGTCAACATACACAAGGCTGCGGGGCCAGATGGATTACCAGGACGTGTGCTCTGAGCATGTGCTGACCAACTGGCAGATGTCTTCACGGACATTTTAAATTTCAACATGTCCCTGATTGAGTCTGTAATACAACATGTTTCAAGCAGACACACCATAGTCCCTGTGCACAAGAACACAAAGGCAACCTGCTTAAATGACTACAGACCCATAGCACTCACGTCCGTAGCCATGAAGTGCTTTGAAAGGTTGGTAATGGCTCACATCAACACCATTATCCCAGAAACCCTAGACCCACTCCAATTTGCCACGCTGATCCTCAACACGGGAGCTCCCAGGGGTGTGTGCTCAGTCCCCTCCTGTACTCCATGTTCACCCACGACTGCATGGCCAGGCACGACTCCAACACAATCATTAAGTTTACAGACGACAACAGTGGTAGGCCTGATCACCGACAACGACGAGACAGCCTATAGGGAGGAGGTCAGAGACCTGGCCGGGTGGTGCCAGAATAACAACCTATCCTTCAACATAACCAAGACTAAGGAGATGATTGTGGACTACAGGAAAAGGAGGACCGAGCACGCCCCCATTCTAATCAACAGGGCTGTAGTGGAGCAGGTTGAGAGCTTCAAGTTCCTTGGTGTCCACATCACCAACAAACTAACATGGTCCAAGCACATCAAGACAGTCGTGAAGAGGGCACGACAAAGCCTATTCCCCCTCAGGAGATTGAAAAGATTTGGCATGGGTCCTGAGATACTCAAAAGGTTCTACAGCTGCAACATCGAGAGCATTCTGACTGGTTGCATCACTGCATGGTACGGCAATTGCTCAGCCTCTGACCACAAGGCACTACTAGGGTAGTGTGTACGGCCCAGTACATCACTGGGGCTAAGCTGCCTGCCATCCAGGACCTCTACACCAGGCGTTGTCAGATGAAGTCCCTAAAAATTGTCAAAGACCCCCAGCCATAGACTGTTCTCTCTACTACCACATGGCAAGCGGTACCGGAGAGCCAAGTCTAGGACAAAAAGGCTTCTCAACAGTTTTTACCCCCAAGACATAAGACTGCTGAACAGGTAATCCAATGTCTACCTGGACTATTTGCATTGTGTGCCCCCCCAACCCCTCTTTTACGCTGATGCTACTCTCTGTTTATCATATTGGCATAGTCACTTTAACTATACATTCATGTACATACTATCTCAATTGGGCAGACCAACTAGTGCTCCCGCACATTGGCTAACCGGGCTATCTGCATTGTATCCCGCCACCCACCACCCGCCAACTCCTCTTTTACGCTACTGCTACTCTCTGTTCATCATATATGCATAGCCACTTTACCCATTCTAAATGTACATTCTACCTCAATCAGCCTGACTAACCGGAGTCTGTATGTAGCCTCACTACTTTTATAGCCTCGCTACTGTATATAGCCTGTCTTTTTACTGTTGTTTTATTTCTTTACTTTACCTATTGTTCACCTAATACCTTTTTTGCACTATTGATTAGAGCCTGTAAGTAAGCATTTCACCTGTTGTATTCGGTGCACGTTACAAATAAACTGATTTGATTTGAGAGAGACAGAGAGAGAGAGAGAGACAGAGAGAGAGAGAGACAGAGAGAGAGAGAGAGAGAGACAGAGAGAGACAGAGAGAGAGACAGAGAGAGACAGAGAGAGAGACAGAGAGAGAGACAGAGAGAGAGAGAGAGAGAGACAGAGAGACAGAGAGACAGAGAGACAGAGAGAGACAGAGAGAGAGAGAGAGAGACAGAGAGAGACAGAGAGACAGAGAGACAAAGAGACAGAGAGAGAGAGAGAGAGAGAGAGAGAGAGAGAGAGAGAGAGAGAGAGAGAGAGAGAGAGACAGAGAGAGACAGAGAGACAGAGAGACAAAGAGACAAAGAGACAGAGAGAGAGAGAGAGAGAGAGAGAGAGAGAGAGAGAGAGAGAGAGAGAGAGAGAGAGAGAGAGAGAGAGAGAGAGAGAGAGAGAGAGACAGAGAGACAGAGAGAGAGACAGAGAGAGAGACAGAGAGAGAAAGAGAGAGAGAGACAGAGAGACAGAGAGAGAGACAGAGAGACAGAGAGAGAGAGAGACAGAGAGAGAGACAGAGACAGAGAGAGACAGAGAGATACTAGATCAAAATAAGTACATTTATGCCCGTGGCTGAAACTGGGTCACACAATCTTAGTTATATTTGATTTGTTAAAATCAAACAAGGCAGGACCGTATCTATCCCTAAATTTAGCACAACTGAAATAGAGACTACCATGGTTTTAGAGATGGCTGTGTGGCAGGCTGGGTTTACCTGGTCTCTGTTGGCTATCTGTGAGTATGGCAGCTCTCCCGTCATCAGCTCATGGAGGACAACACCGTAGGAGTACACGTCAGACTGGAAACTATAGGGCATGTTGTCCTGCATACGGATAACCTCAGGAGCCTGAGAACAGTGGATAGAATAACAGACAAACTTGTTTAAATTGATTTCATTTTTAATTCCAGGAACCATAATGAGTACATCTCAAAGGTGTGGTTTCTAAGTTTCATTTTCAAAAGAGACAAGTCAAACGATTGCTGGAGTGCACGACCACCAAAACCAACACATTTTCCCAGATTAAGAAACTGCTCCCCTTAACCCAGGGGTGGGCAATTCCAGTCCTCGGGGGCCTGATTGGTGTCACAGTTTTGCCCCAGCCTCAGCTAACACACCTGACTCCAATAATCACCTAATCATGATCTTTAGTTTAGAATGCAATTTGATTAATCAGCTGTGTTTGCTAGGGATGGGGAAAAAGTGTGGCACCAATCAGGCCCCCGAGGACTGGAGTTGCCCACCCCTGCCTGAACCCCATCTCTCAGGCCCGATCTCAACAGCAACGAAAGTAAGGTACTTTTCTTCTAGCGTGACATTGACATTTTCCTCTTACTGACCATCCACAGTATGGACCCTGAGGGTTGTTCCACCTGGTGAGAACCACTCCACCTGGCCTTGACCGTGGCCAGACCAAAGTCTCCTATCTTCACCGTCAGGCCCTCATGTAGGAAAATATCTGTACCACTGTCAAGGAAGCAGAGCTGTGGCAGACTGCTGAATCTGTGAAAAATACTACGACTTTGAACTCATACATCATTTGTCTAATTTCAACTATTTTCAACTATTTTCTATTCAGTTGTCACAACAAAGTGACAGAGCTTAAAACAGTGAAGAAAAGGATACTGTTTGACTTCATGTCCCGGTGGATGATGTTTTTGGCGTGTAAATAGCTGAAAGAAAAATACAGTGAAAATGGGAATTTACGACATTTCAGTTGCATGTTAATAATAAACATAATATCCTTCTAAAGCTATCACTTTTTTATAGCGTCAATCTAAAGCTAACACCCTTGTAAACCTAGTATTCCTATAGAGCTATAAGTAGCACCAATCTACAGCTAAGCTTGTCCCTGCTGTGTGGACTCACTCCATGCCCTGAGCTGTCTGCCTGGCAATGTCTATAAGCTGGAACATCTGGAAGTTGGTCTCCTGGACGTGAAGGTGTTTGTAGAGGCTGCTGCCCTCACACCACTGGGTCACGATGGCCAGGTTGTCCTTCGTCATGTAGCCCATGAACAACAGGATGTTGACGTGCCGCGTTTTCCTGCGGCCAAAAAGGAGAGAGACATACAGACAGCGAGAGAGAGAGGCAGAGCAAGAGTGAGAGGGCGATACAGGAAGAGGAAATCACAAAAACAAAGATGAGATAATGCTGCATGAAAATTATCTACCAACAATAAACACATAAGTTATATTATACAATATATTGCTCTCTCTAAAGTGATGAATACAATAAGAATATCACTATAGGGCAACAGAAAGCCCAGTGGTTAGAGCGTTGGGCCAGTAACCGAAGGGTTGCTAGTCAAACAAGGTGAAAATTCTTGAGCAAGACACTTAACTCTATAGGGGTCGTTGTTAATAATGGCAGACCCAGGTCATGACCCCACTCTCTGAGAGTGTTTCAGTGGGATTTGGGATATGCAAAAAACACATTTCCAATAAATACACACTTGTACATTTGTGCAATAGGACAAATATAAGCACCCACCAAATGAGTATTATTATAGTTCTCTCACTGCCCTCACCCTCTCTTACCTAAGGACAGCCACCTCGTTTCTGAAGGCCTGGAACTGCTCTGGCGTGGGGTCAATCACCTTTAGGATCTTCACCGCTACGTCACCTACAACAGACAAACAACGTGGTACAGAAACTGTCTACGCTGCTGTGTGACCATGTAGACTAGGCTCAGTACAAATGTTCAAGTCAACTCATAGGCATGATTGGAAGATCCAGAACTCCTCACAAACCTTTGTAGACCTTCGCAACAGCATAACCAAGCATTACAAGCATTGTTTATCCAACAGGTGCAATCCAGAAGTGTGCTCACCGTGCCATTTCCCTTTGTATACTGTTCCGAAGGAGCCTGAGCCGATACAGGAGTGAAGAACCACTTCACTGGCCTCAATCTCCCAGTAATAACTGGAGTCCCGCTTGTCCCTCGGACGCTGCAGTGGGATAGTCAATATAAGGCCACATTCTCCATCTAAATTAGATCTTACGTACAATTCACTTATACAGTTATTCCTACACTCTTACAAAAAAAGGTGCTATCGAGAACCTAAAAGGGTTCTTCGGCTGGCCCATAAGAGAACCCTTTGAAGAACGCTTTTTGGCTCCAGATACAACCATTCTGGGTTCCATGTAGAACCCTCTGTGGAAAGGGTTCTACATGGAACCAAAAAGTGTTATTCTATTGGGACAGCTGAATAACCCTTTTGAAACCCTTTTCTTTTAAGAATGTAGGAATTAAAAGTACTATTGAGATGCTATTCATTCACACTCAGTGTACAAACTACAGGGGCTGTCTTAACTTACTATTTTGTGTTTCTCCTGAGTGTTGAATGAAGGAGCCCTCTCTCGTCTGTCTGGAGCTGGGGTGTTAGACTGGGACTGGGACCAGCCTGTGGGACTCTGGCTGGGGGAACTCCCGCCTAGGAAGGGAAGATGGACCAATGGTATTTAGAATGGCAGGTTATGACAGAAAGTGTTGTTGTGGGAGGTTGTGCATGTTTCCATTAGCTTAGCAGAAACTGTGCCACTCATGTGGGGTAACCACCTTTTAAAATCTTACCTGAGTCATGATTACGCATTGCTTCATGATTACGCATTGCTTCCTAGGAAAACACAAAACAAAGTATTCTTTCAGATTTTTACACATATCAAATGAACACAAGTCATTAAACAGTTTCCTCATTCAGTTAAAGAAACTATAAAAGCATGTGGGGTACTAGTCTGTTGAAAGGCATGTTATTTATCACACAACACTCTGAAACTCTGCCTCCTAACCTTGTCTGGGCTCTCTGACGTCGCCTCAACAAAAGAGTCAGAGAAGCGAATAATACCTACTCTCCTCTTCAGCCAGAAACACCTGCACCATGAGCTAGGGGAGGTATTCAGACCATCTAGCTAGTCCCCATCAGGGCACAACACAGTGGGACAGGGAAGGAAAGGGAGATGAGGAGAGATAGAGTGCTACCCAGGTGTTACATTTTGTGGGCATATTAGATACAGCTATCAAGTTATCATTTTTCCAATTCCACGGGTATGGAAACTAATGACTCAGAAAGGAATACTGTAAAGTGCAGCGTATAAAAAGTGAAACGAAACAAAGAGAATAGAACACAATCAAGGAAATCATGCAAAGTAAATTGTAATCATGCTAGATGAATTACTTAGTAGAAACAGTAAGGGGGAGGGATGACAGAAGTTACGGAGAAGATGGTTGAGATTCCGAGCGTGTAAGAAGGGCCAGATCGGGCAGGGAGGTTATTTTAGGATGGGCTGCCTGGACCTCCAGGAGTCTCCTGGGGACCCACGTGGTGTGTTGTTACCTCCATCATGCTGCTGTCGACGGGCATGGTGGTGCTGACCATGTGGACGTTGGGCGTGGAGGTGGAGCGCTGCCTCTGGGACAGAGCGCCCCCCGTGGGTGGGTAGGGGGCCGTGTAGTTGAAGGCGTGAGGGGTGAATACAGGGGCAACATCAGTCTTAGGAAAAGTAGGGACACTGAACACAACACATTAAGTGCATCAGTAAGATAGAATCATGGTCATGGTTTTGTCATGACAATTGTTTGGATAAAAAAAGCATCAAATATTATTACCATGATTGAATAATTACTATTTTTGTTTATCTTAATCTGAGATACCATTGAGTGGCTCTTCTAATGCAAAAAATAATAATAATTCACACACAAGATAATTCTACAACTTCTTACAATCAATCTCACAGGGGTGTAGTGGATGGCAGCTTGTCAGTTTCATCTCTGCCATTATGTGACATTTTTCTCAGGCACACCTTAGAACACCCTCACTATGTGACATGGTTAGGAGGCCGTTTCTGTTTCAGGCAGTGACCGTTTGACACTACATCTCAAAATCTTTCCTCTACTTTCTTGATAGTTGAACAAACACAGTCCTGCACACATTGAGATTCTACTAAATTCAATAACAGGAAAATGTTCTAGGTATTAGGATTTCCATTCTACAAATACTACCCCATTCACTAGGGGAAGTATTTCAACCTCAGTTTTTGCCAAGAATTTGCTTAATTTGTTATGCTACAAAGCTCACCAGTCAAAGTTAGCACAAAGCTTACCAAAACATTTCACATGGTACAGATGTGGGATCTAAATTTGAACAGTATTGTCGCAGTAAAAGAATCCTACAGCAACAGGATTTTAACTTTCACACTTTTCCAACAATGTAATGTTTAATCTGTAATTAGGCTATTATCTGGCCAAAATTGGGCTACATGAAAAGTGCAATTCTGCTAATATAACAGTTTGTTAGTGCGGGAGATTTACATATATTTCTGTGAATTTATGTAAATCTCGACACTCATCTGCATTTCCTGCAGTGCAAGAAAATTCTCAGCAACAACAGAGTAATCAAATTAAGATCCAATCTCAGAGTAGTACATATTTCACAATAACTTGGAGGGAAAGGATATGGTTTTTAATGTCTTGCATGTGCCATGCTTTTCTAGGAGTCTATGCAACTCATGGTTGCAGGTTAGCCTTTCAGAATGGTGGTAGGTGACAATTCTCCTTGCACTCCCATTAAAGTTCTTGTTGATTCAGTGATGCTTAGTGTGATTCTGGTCTTGGTTCACTGCTGACTGGAAAGTATATTGTACTGTACTGTCAGTTGCTAGTGAAAGTGGCACTCCATGCTAGTGACATACCATAACAACACTCATAATGTATTAGACCACACTTCTAACCCTGTAAAGCACTCTATGAGAACAAATCCCCCTTTTGGCCATAACAGGACTTTGTTTCGAGGAGCATTTGAGATTGTTCTGCACCAAACAACTTGATACTGTGTGCGAGCTAATTTGGCAATGATCTGAGTGCTTTTAAACTGTAATAAATGCTTCTGAAACAACAGCCTCTTTTCACACCTCTGGTTACATCATAAAGCTAGAGATAAAAAACAGGCATTGATTCGGTTTGAGGCCTGGGTTAAGGTGCTTTACAACTTACAGCTGCATCAGCTGAGGGCCAGTCAAACATGGCAACCAAAGAACCCTTAACATTTGGCCACCATTACCTCTGAGAGTCAAAGACTTAGTAAACCTTACTGTACTGTAGTTAAATCAATTACAACCACACGCAACCCTTAGCCGTCATTAAATGGTAAGTCAAGAGGAAGACTTTGGCTGTACTTCTGTAGTTATTTGATTGCTGATGTTCTGTTGCTGCCTGGAGATAGCCTTGCTCACAGTACCAGGGTGAAAGAGGTCCATGGGACCAGTATCACCCATGGGTCGGAAGTCATAGGTCAGAGTTCAAGAGCAGGAGGGGTGGCTTTACCTGCTGGGGAGTCGGGACAGCGATTCTCTCATTCGCCGAGAAGTAAGAGGAGGAAGAGATGGACCCCCACTTTCACCTGGTGTCGGGAACAACCTAGAGAGAGAGAGAGAGAGTTTCAAGCTTTATTAGTCATATGTACAGGATACACATGGTATACACTGTCCAACGAAATGCTTACTTGCAGGATCCTTCTCAACAATCCAACATAAATAAGAAACAAAAAATCTACAAATGCATCTCTTCATGGCCAGTGATAGCCATCTACAAATGTATCTCTTCATGGCCAGAGATAGCATCTACAAATGTATCTCTTCATGGCCAGTGATAGTGATCTACAAATGTACATCTTCATGGCTAATGATAGCCATCTACAAATGTATCTCTTCACAGCCAGTGATAACCATCTACAAATGTATCTCTTCATAGCCAGTGATAGCGATCTACAAATGTGTCTCTTCATGGTCAGTGATAGCCATCTACAAATGTATCTCTTCATGGCCAGTGATAGCCATCTACAAATGTGTCTCTTCATGGCCAGTGATAGCCATCTACAAATGTATCTCTTCATGGCCAGTGATAGCCATCTACAAATGTATCTCTTCATGGCCAGTGATAGCCATCTACAAATGTATCTCTTCATGGCCAGTGATAGCCATCTACAAATGTATCTCTTCATGGCCAGTGATAGCCATCTACAAATGTATCTCTTCATGGCCAGTGATAGCGATCTACAAATGTATCTCTTCACGGCCAGTGATAGCCATCTACAAATGTATCTCTTCATGGCCAGTGATAGCGATCTACAAATGCTTATTGTTGAAATACGGAGAACTAAAGCCTGCATGCAAAACAATTCTCTATGTAAATATCTATCTTCAATGCAGACTGTGAGAGCACCACTATCATTTTTCTTACTTAGCTCTTTTGTTAGTATGTTCCTTATTTTATTTATTCACCCATTGCTGTATACTTGTACTGTTAATATTTATATTGTTTGTAAGTGTTCTTGCTATTCAATATAAACAGTTAGGTGTTAGCAGCCATTTTGATTTGCTCTGCACAGAAGAGGAGAGGAGTCTTACAGGAGCTGTCTGATGTTGCTCCAATCCACACACATCGTGGGCACTTTGGTGCTGCAATGCTCATGGAATTTGTAGCCGCATGTTTGGCAACGGAAACCATTCAAAAGGAACTTCTGGCATATATCGCAGAAGGCCAACTTCAGAAATGTTTTCCGAACCTGAAAGTTAAAGAGGAAAATTAAGTATTTCATTATTTTCCAGCCGATGCTAACGGCCTGGGTAAACAGTGTCAAATCCTTTATGGGGGGGGGCAAGATATTAAATTGACATTTAAATGACTAAAACCAAATCAAAACTGTATAGAAATGTATAGTCCCTACATTTATAGTTGAAGTCGGAAGTTTACATACACTTAGGTTGGAGTCATTAAAACTAGTTTTTCAACCACTCCACAAATTTAATATAATAATAATATATGCCATTTAGCAGACGCTTTTATCCAAAGCGACTTACAGTCATGTGTGCATACATTCTACGTATGGGTGGTCCCGGGAATCGAACCCACTACCCTGGCGTTACAAGCGCCATGCTCTACCAACTGAGCTACAGAAGGACCTTGTTAAAAAACTATAGTTTTGGCAAGTCGGTTAGGACATCTACTGTGTGCATGACACATGTCATTTTTCCAACAATTGATGAAACAGATTATTTCACTTACAATTTACTTGCTTTAGAAGCTTCTGGTAGGCTAATTTACATCATTTGAGTCAATTGGAGGTGTATCTCTGGATGTATTTGAAGGCCTACCTTCAAACTCAGTGCCTCTTTGCTTGACATCATGGGAAAATTAAAAAAAATCAGCCAAGACCTCAGGAAAAAAATTGTAGACCTCCACAAGTCTGGTTCATCCTTGGGAGCAATTTCCAAACACCTCAAGGTACAACGTTCATCTGTACAAACAATAGTACGCAAGTAAAAACACTCCTAGAGATGAAAGTACTTTGGTGCGAAAAGTGCAAATCAATCCCAGAACAACAGAAAAAGATCCTGTGAAGATGCTGGAGGAAACAGGTACAAAAGTATCTATATCCACAGTAAAATGACCTATATCGACATAACCTGAAAGGCCGCTTAGCAAGGAAGAAGCCACTGCTCCAAAACTGCCATAAAAAAGCCAGAATACGGTTTGCAACTGCACATAGGGAGAAAAATCGTACTTTTAAGAAATGTCCTCTGGTCTGATGAAACAAAAATAGAACTGTTTGGCCATAATGACCATGGTTATGTTTTGAGGAAAAGGGGGAGGCTTGCAAGCCGAAGAACGCCATCCCAACCGTGAAGCACGGGTGTGGCAGCATCATGTTGTGGGGGTGCTTTGCTGCAGGAGGGACTGCTGCTCTTCACAAAATAGATGGCATCATTAGGATGGAAAAGTATGTGGATATATTGAATCAATATCTCAAGACATCAGCCATGAAGTTAAAGCTTGTTCACAAAAGAGTCTTCCAAATGGACAATGACCCCAAGCATACTTCCAAAGTTGTGGCAAAATGGCTTAAGGACAACAAAGTCAAGGTATTCGAGTGGCCATCACAAAGCCCTGACCTCAATCCTATAGAAGGTTTGTGGGCAGAACTGAAAAAGCGTGTGCGAGCAAGGAGGCCTACAAACCTGACTCAGTTACACCAGCTCTGTCAGGAGGAATGAGCCAAAATTCACCCAACTTATTGTGGGAAGCTTGTGGAAGGCTACCCAAAACATTTGAGCCAAATTAAACAATTCAAAGGCAATGCTAATTCAAAGGAATACTAATTGAGTGTATGTAAACTTCTGACCCACTGCGAATGTGATGAAAGAAATAAAAGCTGAAATCATTCTCTCTTTTTTAACTAGGATTAAATGTCAGGAATTGTGGAAAAACTGAGTTTAAATGTAGTTGGCTAAGGTGTATGTACATTTCCGACTTCAAATGTATAGTCTTTTTACTCTGTCAAAATGAAAGCTAGACAGTCAGGGAGCATCAAAAATACAAAAGCGATGGATAGAGGACTATTTTGTGCAAATGTGTACAACAAGGAAATATAATACATTTTAAAAGCGGCCCTTCGGACCTCGGTTAGGACCGAATGCAGCCCGCGGGGTAAAATGAATTTGAAACCCCTGCTTTATGGGCTACTTACAAAGTTGTGCGTCGTCAAGGGGACATGATCTAAGACTTTCACCAGCAGTTCTTCCCCAATTAGTGAGGTAGAGTCGGTATTCCAATCCATACGTGACTTTTTACTGTTAGAAAAGGAACATGACACATTAAGTAAAGTAACAAATACTAGAGAGCAGACTGACACAACCAACCTTTACAGGAAAAGGTCATTCAACATCTCTTAGCCTGAAAGGTTGTATAGCTGCAGAATTATTTTTTTTGCAAAAAATAAAACACTTTCTTACAGCATCATATGGACCTACCTCAAGGTAGAAGTTGCCCCTAACCACAGATCTAGGATCAGCTTGTCCCACCCCCAATCCTAGCTTTTAACCTTAGGTGGGTGAAATAATACCTCACCCTGTATCAGTGGTTAGGGATCATTTCACCTACACTGCAGAGATCCAGTGACACCCCTCTGTTCCCCAGTGCCCAGAGCATACCTCCTCTGTCCTGGGTGCAGTCTGAAGACAGCACAGCACTCCGGTTGCAGGCCCCGCACCTTCAGTGCTTTGATCAGGCAGCTGTGCAGGGTCATACCTGGCCTCACATTCACCTGAGGGACCACAACTAAAACACTCAACAACAACTACAACAACAACACTTACTGGGACCAGTGAAAACACAAGCATGTGCATAATATATTATCTTTTGGGATAATGGGATGATTTGGAATAATGGTGTGCCCTTTGGTCTGTGTATGATGATGACAATCAATTTAGGTAGCAATTTTCCACTAACAGACTGCCACACTGCACTTAGGTGACTCAGTTAATTAAGCCCCCACTCAAACAACATTAGCGCAGCAGTGTGTTGTTGTTTCCATAATCCCACTCACTCACCGTCCCCTAAACTACTGTATTTCATTGCTTCCATTTTTTTAGTGTCCTTGGGTGTTTTGAAAGGCTCTTCAAATGAAATGTATGATTAGTAATGTACTATTATTATTATTGTTCTAATGGACTCACCACTGTGCGCTGCTGGTTGGGGAGGTAGACGCGGATGGTGCTGCTGGTCTTGGAGTCGGGGATCTTACTGTCGTCGGAGGAGCGGCGCTGGGAGGGGAAGCCCTGCACCATGGTCGGGGAAAGGCAAGGGCCCTCGAACACAGAGTCCTTCATCCCAAAGCCGTTGCTCAGGGTCTTCCATGCTCCCTGGAGGTGCTCCATCAGCAAACACTGGTGCTCTCAGCGCTCTGGGGACATAGTCAAAGTGTTGGGTTGAAATTCATCATATAATAATGTTTACGCAGTGTCTGTCTTCATTCCCTCACAACTCCCAATACATTGCATATTCTGAAAAGTAGCTGAGAAAACTAGAAAGGAGTCTACCTGGTAGTAGTAGTGGTAGTAGCTAGTAGGATTTGACAGTCCTCCAAAACATTCTGTGATTTTATTGGTCCTATTAGGGCTGTGGCGGTCATGCCATTTTGTCAGCCGGTGACTGTCAAGCAAATGACTGCCGGTCTCACGGTAATTGACCGTTAATTAACATAAACACATTTGGCATCTCCTGGCTTCCACACATAGCCTACAAGCCCCTGATGCAGGCCTTTGGAACATTTTAAAAAGTCTAATAAATCCATTTAATGTAGCCTACACCATCACAGTAAATCCATCACTTATTTTAGACAGGTCTAAAATGATACAAAGAAAATGTTGTCTATTTCAGATGTCCTTAGGCCCTGATATGGCTATGCCATATGGCTGTGGGCTACACTAGTTCATTTAGCAGACAAAATTTGCTTTGAATTCCGTGGCATTCTTTTATATTATTTTATAGTATTAAGAATACTATTGAACATAGCTGAATAAAATAGAAATAATATTTTCTCCAAACTATTTCTGAGGGAGCGCGCACTTGAGGCTATTCTGTGTTGAGAGGTTAACGAAGAAACTGGTGCTCCTATATGCCTAATTTAGAGTTATTTATGCAACGGTGATTCAAACATTGGGCAATGTGTTTTGATTTTTCATACATTCTAAGGCTGCATGATGCGACTCTAATGATGATTTCACAAAAGTTGCATGAAAGGCATGAACTCTGCTTTGTTTTTTTTTGTGCAAGGCTGTACACTCTTCATCAGTCTCTCATTCACAATTTCACAAGCACTTGATAATGCCTTGAATATCCCGGCCCTTTGCGGCCAGTGGCCGTTGTGCCCTGGGTTGAATATAATTATTATAATTCCCTTCTCCCGGCTGTGTGCTCCAAAGCACTTCTCACTCACATACATGGCTCTCTCGGATATCTAAATTCTTATTAGCCAATGCCCGTCACGTGAGCAGGTCCTTCTCACAGGCATCTCAGCTCCGAAGTAGGCTACAAGTGAAGACAGACACATCGGGGATGCAACTACGCACGTCCTTTTTATCGAATTCTGAAGTGCATATTGAAGATAGCACTGTCCACATTTACTTTTTCGTCAGCCAACAAGATGAGTAGGCCTAACAAACAGCAAAAGCACTAGCCTATGTCCATCTACTATCCCCCATAGTACAAAAGTTGACCTATTTAATTGGTCAACTTCTCCTTCTGTGCAAGAAATAAATATTCCAAACATAGTCTGGGACAGCTGTGGGATGCGATAGATCCCAAAATAATGCAACCACTCTCATCAAAAAAAGTTTAAAAGCAACAAGGCTGATGCAACAGATCAGAACGTTTAGCTTAAAATGTTGATAACCTATTAGGCTATTTCTTCACATCATAAGCACAGCAATGAGCACACGGCAGTAGGCTTTAAGCCGCAAATGTTACAAAATTCAATGAACTAGTGGGAAAACACAATTCTCAAAAGTGACCACAAATGTGATTATGCATGTAATGCTTTATTATAAAGGGAAATTATCTTCCTCAAACTTGAAACTCAAGCATTGCCTATGTATTGTATGCCAGTTAGGCTCTACATTGGTTGTAAAGTGGATTAATGTGCTTAATTTTAAGACGTTATTGGGCCACTGTAGTTGTGATACAAACCTTACCAAAACATATAGGTCTATGAGCTAGTCTACATGAGGTGTGCGACTATGATTTGAAAATTTAACAAAAAAAGCCATGTGCTGTTTCTGCCCATACTGCATACAAGCTGGGCATCATTCACAAGTGATAATATACACTCCATCTCATTTCAAAATCATGGGCATTAATATGGAGTTGTTCCCCCCTTTGCTGCTATCACAGCCTCCCCTCCTCTGGGAAGGCCCTTCCACGAGATGTTGGAACATTGCTGCAGGGACTTGCTTCCATTCAGTCACAAGAGCATTAGTGATTGTTGGGCACTGATATTGGGGGATTAGGCCTGGCTCACAACCGGAATTCCAATTTATTCCAAAGATTTTTGATGGGGTTGAGGTCAGGGCTCTGTGCGGGCCAGTCAAGTTCTTCCACACCAATCTCGACAAACCATTTCTGTATGGACCTCGCTTTGTGCACTGGGGCATTGTCATGCTGAAAAAGGAAAAGGGCCTTCCCAAAACTGTTGCCACAACGTTGGAAGCACAGAATCGTCGAGAATGTAATTGTAAGCTGTAGCATTACAAATTCCCTTCACTGGAACTAAGGGGCCTAGCCCGAACCATGAAAAACAGCCCCAGACCATTAATCCTTCTCCACCAAACATTACAGTTGGCACTATGCATTCGGGCATTTAGCGTTCTCCTGGCATACACCAAACCCAGATTTGTCTGTCGGACTGCCAGATGGTGAAGTGTGATTCCTCACTCCAGAGAACGCGTTCCCACTGCTCCTGAGTCCAACGGTGGCGAGCTTTACACCACTCCAGCCAACTCTTGGCATTGCGCATGGTCATCTTAGACTTGTGTGGCTGCTCGGCCATGGAAACTCATTTTTTGAAGCTCCTGACGAAAAGTTATTGCCCTGACGTTGCTTCCATAGGCAGTTTGGTACTAAGTTTGGTACGAGTGAGTGTTGCAACCGAGAATAGATGATTTTTACGTTACGCGCTTCAGCACTTGCCGGTCCTATTTTGTGAGATTGTGTGGCCTACCACTTTGTGGCCGAGCCGTTGTTGCTCCTAGACGTTTCCACTTCACAATAACAGAAATTACAGTTGACCGGGGCAGCTCAAGCAGGGAAGAAATTTAACGAACTGACTTGTTGGAAAGGTTGCATCCTATGACAGTGCCATGTTGAAAGTCACTGAGCTTTTCAGTGAGGCCATTCTACTGTCAATGTTTGTCCACGCCGATTGCATGGCTGTGTGCTCGATTTTATACACCGGTCAGTAACGGTGTGGCTGAAATAGCCGAATCCACTAGCTTGAAGGGGTGTTGACATACTTTTGTATATACAGTTGATGTCGGAAGTTTACATACACCTTAGCCAAATACATTTAAACTCAGTTTTTCACAATTCCTGACATTTGATCTAAATAAAAATTCCCTGTCTTAGGTCAGTTAAAATCACCTCTTTATTTTAAGAATGTGAAATGTCAGAATAATCGTAGAGAGAATGATTTATTTCAACTTTTATTTCTTTCATCACATTCCCAGTGGGTCAGAAGTTTACATACACTCAATTAGTATTTGGCAGCATTGCTTTAAAATGGTTTAAGTTGGGTCAAATGTTTTGGGGTAGCCTTCCACAAGCTTCCCGTAATAAGTTGGGTGAATTTTGGCCCATTCCTCCTGACAAAACTGGTGAAACTGAGTCAAGTTTGTAGGCCTCCTTGCTCGCACACACTTTTTCAGTTCTGCCCACAAATGTTCTATGAGATTGATGTCAGAGCTTTGTGATGACCACTCGAATACTTTGTTGTCCTTAAGTCATTTTTCCACAATTTTGGAAGTATGCTTGGGGTCATTGTCCATTTGGAAGACCCATTTGCAACCAAGCTTTAACTTCCTGACTGATGTCTTGAGATGTTGCTTCAACATATCCACATAATTTTCCATCCTCATGATGCCATCTATTTTGTGAAGTGCACCAGTCCCTCCTGCAGCAAAGCTGCCACCCTTTACGGTTGGGATGGTTTTCTTCGGTTTGCAAGCCTTCCCCCTTTTCCCTCTGAACATAACGATGGTCATTATAGCCAAATAGTTCTATTTGTGTTTCATCAGACCAGAGGACATTTCTCCAAAAAGTACAATCTTTGTCCCCATGTGCAGTTGCAAACCATAGTCTGTCTTTTTTATGGCGGGTTTTGGAGCAGTGGCTTCTTCCTTGCTGAGTTGCCTTTCAGGTTATGTTGATATAGGACTCATTTTACTGTGGATATAGATACCTTTGTACCTGTTTCCTCCAGCATCTTCACAATGTCCTTTTTTTGTTGATCTAGGATTGATTTGCATTTTTCGCACCAAAGCACGTTCATCTCTAGGAGACAGAACGTGCCTCCTTCCTGAGCGGTATGACGGCTGCGTGGTCCCATGGTGTTTATACTTGCATACTATTGTTTGTACAGATGAGCGTGGTACCTTCAGGTGTTTGGAAATTGCTCCCAAGGATGAACCAGACTTGTGGAGGTCTACAATTTTATTTCTGAGTTCTTGGCTGATTTCTGTTGATTTTCCCTTGATGTCAAGCAAAGAGGCAGTGAGTTTGAAGGTAGGCCTTGAAATACATCCACAGGTACACCTCCAATTGACTCAAATTATGTCAATTAGCCTATCAGAAGCTTCAACAGCCATGACATATTTTTCCAAGCTGTTTAAAGGCAGTCAACTTATTGTATGTAAACTTCTGACTCACTGGAATTGTAATACAGTGAATTATAAGTGAAATAATCTGTCTGTAAACAATTGTTGGAAAAATGACTCGTGTCATGCACAAAGTAGATGTTCTAACCGACTTGCCAAAACTATAGTTTATTAACAAGAAATTTGTGGAGTGGTTGAAAAACGAGTTTTAATGACTCCAACCTAAGTGTATATAAACTTCCGACTTCAACTGTATCGTGTGTCTGTGACCAACAGATGCATATTTGTATTCCCAGTCACGAAATCCATTGATTAGGGCCTAATGAATGTATTTCAATTCACTGATTTCCTTATATGAACTGTAACTCAGTAAAATCTTTGAAACTGCTGCATGTTGTATTTATAGTTTTGTTCAGTGTCGTACCATTGGTAATATATGATTTATAGTGTACGGTTACATTTAATTTGCTCTTTAAAAACCTAACCTTTGGGATGACTTCAATGGCAACAGTGAATCTATTAAGAGATCTCTCAATAATCATTCTCATGACAGCACATTGGTAGTAGTCAGTGTCAAATATTAAACCTTGATGAGAGATCAAATGGATAAAAGTAGCTGTAGAAAAGGTCAATTCTCAGGAGGAGGTGCTGCCCAGCCTATTGTTTTTTCTTCTTCTGATAGTGGATATAACGTTGAAGATCTGACATTGGTTCAAAGGTGCAAATCCAACATATGTTATACAAGGCTTGCCTATGTTGAAAATTGGTTACCATGATGACATAATACTGTGGTTAAAACGTCACCCTCAAAACACTTTTTGCAAATGCAGTGTATTGTCCACATATATTCTACGTCAAAATACCTTGACAAATTATGTCGAAACAAGTTGATTCAACCAGTTTGTGCCCAGTGGGTTATAACTGAAAATAAAAAATAATAACTACATATTCCATCTTTCAAAAAAAGTAGAGATGACAAATGCCAATGTGTTATAGAATGAGAATAGAATGTGTTATATGCAATGCATTTACATTCGACAAAATAAGTAAATATATTTGTGCAGGAGAATAGTGGTAGAAATGGCTGAACACAGTCCTCTAATTTACAAGTTTAGAGTCTATTTTCAACTTTTCCTCTAAACATAGATTGAAATAGCATAAACAATGCCACGCTGTCTAAAATATGACAGTAGCCTATCTAGGGCCCTTTTCCGTACGATCCAAACTTCTTCATCAACCGAAACTTTAGACAGATCTATCACCATTTTCCTATCACATTAAAATACACATATTTGTTCTACTGACTCCAACAAGACTGAAAATGATCTGACTAGTGATAAAGACGACAGCTGCAATCCAATTTTGTGCAGAATTAATGGCACTGCCAGAGCAAACTCACCAACACAAGCTAGAAAACTTCAGCTCCGCCATAACTTGAGCAAAATGTGGAGTCGATGACATCGTCATATTTGCAACGCATTCAGAAAGAAAAAAAATAGCGGGTTATGATCAATCCAAAATGTTTAGCCCGGAAAGAAAGTAACAATGTATCAAACTATCAAACCATGAAATAATAACCCACGTGAAAGGAACTCAACCAACTCCTAAAACCAACTCAACCAACTCCTAAAAAGATCTTTAGCCTTCCTTTCATTACTTACCCTGGGTGAGAGAAAAAAATACAAGCCGACGAGTCCAACACCTTCCCAAAGTCACATGTGAATGACACTATGCAACCGCCCGCTTCTATTTGCCTGATGCTAAATTAAAACTTTAAAAAGTGGTTGTAGTTATGTTGTTCACATACCAATCAATATTTACGGCGATAAAAGAGTTTGAGTTCATGACGTGCGCCTGCCTGACGCCAGTGACTGAAACAGGACCCCACAGTCATAACAAGAATTTCAGCTATACAATTTACTGCGCAAAAATGAGGACACAAATTTAAGTCAGCCAACCCACTCTGACACTATGATATTTACTTTTTATGTGAATAACTAGTGAAAAGTAAACAAAGTCCAAAAAGTGGAGGTGTAGGTTAATAGAAAACAACCACACTTATGTTATTAATGAACTTTGAATGTGTGATGGAGGTTGGGCACTGACAAAACAGCACACAAATTAGACTAGATTTAGCCTAGCTATAGGCATTCAGGATGATTAAAATGTGTTGAGATTGCAATAGGCAGACTTTACATTAAAATATGTAATTATATCAAAACTTCAAAACATTGCTCAATTGCTAAATCTGTGAATCTGTGCAATATATGGTGAATCAGCATAAAATGCAGCCAATTATATTATTTTATATTTTTTGTAGACTATATGCTTATATTCAGTTGCAGAAGGAGAAATCCATCAAAAGAATAGAAAGCACCCCATCATCTGGTAAAAAGAAGGCACTACCCATAGCCTAGTTCAATGAGCATCTACAATTACGCTATCTTTTCAGGCCTGTCTATTAGATTTTTGACAAGAGATTTTAAAATCTTGGTTACTTGATATAGATTAAACCTGCTTGTTGACTTGAAATAGATAAAACCTGCATGGTGACTTGAAATATATAAAACCTGCAAATCTTTTGAACTTAAATGTACTGCATCTATCTTATTTGAGACATGCTGTACTCATCATGAAATAGAGTCCTTTCTCATAGCAAAGAACAAGCTTAAAAGTGTTTGCTCTTAAATGGAGCAATAGGATCTTAGGGTTCTATCTTACCTTCAAACCTTCTACTCACCATGTGTTCAAGATCAGGTCCCCAGCCAATGGTCCCCTGAGTTAGATTACAACATCAAAGAGCCCAGAGTTCTATTGTGGAGAAAGATCAGAGCTTTGGTGATGTGGCTCTCCTCACCAGCACAGACCAGCAGCCTGCTCTCCTTAATGCTATGAGCACACATTGAATGTACGGGCAGATGACATCCTTATTAAAAAAATGTATATAATCATCCTAATTTTATAGTTGCATATCATATCCTCTCTCTCCTGTCAAATGCTCACCATTTTCTGATCATATATTTGATTTAATCTCCATTCCAGCAACTACCTAATTCATATCCTGACAGCAACAAATACCAGGAAATACCAATGCAAGCACTTTGTAAGCAGCCTAAGAGGAAGAGGGCAGGGCTTTATCACTGTACGATCTTAAGGTATTCCATTAGGATGCAGTCTAATCATCCATCCCAGTGCAACGTCAGATGCAGTTTTGGGAGGAAAACAGAAAACCATTATTTCGGGGGAAAGTGTCCAGTCACTGGTATTCACTAAACCAAAATGATGAAACTCAATTTAGAGAATCTATAGTTTTGAAAAACAATGTATTGAGGGGTTCAATATCCCACATCACCCTAGTGAAATCAGCCTATCCCTTCCACGTCCATGACTGTGCAGGCCACCTTAAGATATGGATTATTGCATCTTTCCCACTTATTGATCTGACCATGCACTCAGAGCAGTGAGCTGAAATGCTTAGCCTCCAAGATTCAGTGTAATGTCTTTCTCACTGACCAGCACTGTGTTCAAATAACCTATCTATGATGCAACCTCTGTGTGGAACGGGATGGGTCAGTTTGCATCCATTTATCCCATACACTAATATTCTTACACTTTATAGACCCCTTTACCTTATATCAAAATGATCCAAGGTCATTGGCTATGCTCAATACTGAATATCAAAAAATTGTATTTGATTGATTACCTGCATGCCCACGAGAAGATTGGTGTCAGTCAACACTGATGCATAATATGCATTTTAGCCTACATACAGCTCTTTTAATGTGATATTTGGAGGTGGAAAGCTTTTAGAATATATCCATAGAGGAATGATAAGTTCTTAGGCTACATGATTGTATTAGGCTATAATTCTAGCAATTATACGTGTAATATATGGCAAATGAAACATCAAAATATGAGATCACCTTTGATTTGACAGCAGACAGCAGGAACTAGAAACTTGGGAGGCGGGACATAATTGCTGTCTTATTCAGTGATTTGCCAATCCATGGAGGAGGTTGTCCAAGTGCGCTCGTTTGCTATTGGTCCTGGAAAAAAGACCATGCCCAAGTGCTGCGTTAGCTTTGACTGGATAGTGTGAATGATCACTAGAAACTCGTGTTCACACCGCATGTGGCGCAACGGAGAGAGGAGGCGTAAACAGCAGAGAATCTCGTAGCTAGGTAAGGTGAGTAATAAAAACATTTTATTAGAAAATATCGGAGTATTTGTAATATGTTCGATCTTAGTTAAAGTGTCAAACTTAGAGGCGCCATCAAATAAATATCCGAAATCATGTGTTTTCATGGCGATAATGGCTCGCTGATGTTCGCTAACGGGTAGCATTAGCCTTTTCTAACGTTATTGGGTCCGTGGCCTAACTGCTACTTCGACTTTTTTCGTTATGCGCGGGAAATTAGCCCTATTAAATTATATTTTTTCCTCGTTAAAATATGACCGGTTAATGTGTCTAGCAATATACTATTGAAACGAAGTATTTGTGAATGTGCTTGATAACTGCAATTTTAGAACGTTGAATGGCTGCTGCGCGGCCTAGCAATGCCACATTCAAGAGGTGGTGTTTGCAGCAGTTTCTAGCTGTAGCAAAATGCAATCTCAACGTGACAAGGCCAGAAAGCCTCATGCACTGGTCATGTTTTTACGGAGGATAACTACATTTTTAATGGATCTGTATAGAAAGTACCTCGGTAGATCAAATTGTCGGGGAGAATAAGCCATATTTTGCAGTTAATCAGGTTTGTGTTTGCTAGGTAGCTAGCATTGCTAACGTTAATCAATTGGCCAGACGTGACATGTGTTTCATTAGCTACCGACGTTGCTAGCTAGTTGGCTAGCTATCTACGCTCGCGTTGTAGGGTAACGTGTTAGGCCCTTTCATAATGCCCGCATGTCAGCTTTCTCAAGCAGGGGTAGACATGACCAAACCACCACGAAATGTAGCTTATTTCAGGTGGCATACGGATCATTATTTTTTACATTTTAAAATAGTAGCCACGAGCTAGCATGGTCCCATCTACTGGGCATACTGGTTGAATCAACGTTGTTTCCAAGTCATTTCAGCCTCAATTGTGATGACAATAAGTCAACTTTAAACTACGTTTCTGTATAGTCATGCACAGGCGTGCACAATTGTATTTTTTTTTACCACCCAACGTTTAACCTACATCCAGTGACATACATTTTTATTTTATTCACGTTAGTTAACTTAACAAAGTAAAAAACAAAACTAGAAGTTGAAACGTCTGTAGGCAGGGCTGATAATCAAGCTAACAGCATAGTTGGTCAGTCACTTGATTGGGTCAGAACAAGCCATGGATTGGCCCAACTTTTATTGGCCAATCCTACCTTTGACTCCACTGTTGAATGCATCATTTACCATACCCTTAGAATTCCTGCAGCTTTGGAAGTGACTTGCCAAAAGTGCGGTTTTAGTTAAGTATTTTCTGTTTTCTTTGCAGATATGGAGATGAGCAGCAGCAGTGAGTGCTTTCGGTGTGGCCGTCCTGGGCATTGGATCAAGAACTGTCCTGAAGCTGGGAGTGGGGGGCGTGGCCGCGGCAGGGGCAGAGGAAGAGGAAAGGGTACTTTTCTTGGTTTTTGGGACACCTCACACATTCTACACCGTGTGTGAGACTGGCTTGTCAAGCCGAGATCTATGAACGATTATCAGCAGCTGCCTTAAGTTTGCTGCGCACAAAAGCCTTCTCCTATGGGGAATAACCTCACTGTTGGTTGCTTTGTTACCACTGGGATATCAAAATGACAACGCATGGTTGTCTTAGTCACAATATGTTATGTGATTCTGTTGATTTAGTTCACAATTGCATAGTTCAATGTCAATTTAGCTGACATAGCAGCAGAACTATACATGTTCCTCAGAGTTAGTTGCCAGTTTTCTTCGCGGATGAGAATATAGTAAACCTCGGTCACCTTTCTTCTTCTAGATCTGTTCTGCTATCGCTGTGGAGAGCAAGGTCACATTGCCAGGGACTGTGAACAGACTGAGGATGGTGAGAATACTTTTCTTTCCTTTATTGAATGCTAAATACATGCCAACGGTTTTATGTCAACCCAACTCCCAGTTTTCTTAATGTTAAACTTGTCGTTTCAATATGGACTTGTTCAGCTTTACAGTGAGCAATAGTTGCAGCCTTCTTGTGACTGTCACTATGTACTAGGTCCTACTGTTATTCAGGATCTGGGGACACATGGTATTTCAGAATGTTTATTGCATGTTATAAACATTGTATAAAACACATTCTTGTTTGAGAAATGGTATTTTGAAAGATATGTATTCATTATTGATAGCAATGCCGTTAATTGCTTTGAAGTAGTTCTGACAAAATGCCATATTACACTTTTCAATTTAAAGAACAAATCTTGAAATAACTTTTTTCTTTCTCGTCAGCCTGCTACAACTGCCACAGGAGTGGCCATATTTCCCGGGACTGCAAGGAGCCCAAAAAGGAGAGGGAGCAGTGCTGCTACAGCTGTGGCAAGGCTGGCCACGTGGCCCGTGACTGTGACCATGCCAACGAGCAGAAGTGCTATTCCTGCGGTGGCTTTGGTCACATCCAGAAACTCTGCGATAAAGTCAAATGTTACAGGTGAGTGGCCACTTAGTAAAAATATTTTTTTTGTAAAAAAATAATTATAAGTACACGTGGTAACGACTCATACTTGCATGTTTCCATGTACAGCGCAAACTTGACTAACAACTGCTGAACGCACAACGTGTTTCGACAAGTCTTCTCGAGGGTGACATGCAGCCTCTGGTACCCCCTTCTTTTGGGGACATAAATGGGTTTACTGTAGTCTTAAAAGCTTTCAAGTAGTTATGCAGTGTATCAAGATATATGTATGTTTGTGCTGTGTATATGGTCCTTCCGCTTTTTGTTTGCAGATTAGTTCCCGTCTCCGCCAAAGCCATGTAAATGATAACTCTTATGCTTGGTCAACTGAAATCCTAATGTTTTCTCTCCTCTCTCCAGGTGTGGCGAGATTGGCCATGTTGCTGTGCAGTGCAGCAAAGCCAGTGAGGTGAACTGCTACAAATGCGGCAACACCGGCCACCTGGCGAAAGAGTGCACCATCGAAGCCACCGCATAATCAGTGCCCTTTGTTGCCCCTCCTATTTTTTTCTGATTGATGGTTGGTTGTATTATTTTTCTCTGAATCCTCTTCACTGGCCAAAGGTTGGCTGACAGAGGCTAGTCCCGGGCCAGTGAGCCTCTCAACATGTAATATGAAGAAAGGGGTGGGAAAAAAATCTTTCTGCATTCAATACAAAAAATGTTTGTTTAGTTTGGTAGCGGTGTTATGTATAATGCTTTGTTAAAGAATCCCCCTTTCCAAGCCACTGGTGAACAGAGATGAATGAATGGGACTAAATATATGGGATAGAGAGGACCTCTGGGCTTGTGGAAAGCGAGTCTCAGTAAGAAGGGAGTAAAAAGAAACCTGAACTTCCATGTATGGTTATTTTTGGTTTGTTTTAGTGGGATAACATGAGTTGGCCAAGAGTATGACATGGGAAACAGTTCACAACATATGAGCTGTTTGCATCTGGGCCCAACAAGCAGCTAAGTGCCGGGCGATAACAAAACTGCATGTTATATCGATAAATGCCATTACATTTTGGAAGAATTTAAAGAATCTTCTGTTCTTTTATAAAAAGAAATCTGTTTACAATTTAAAGGAGTATCAGTAAATAGACCAGGGTAGGTGTTTCCCCCAAAAATTATTTTGGAAACTTTTACCTTGGAGGAACAATTAGCAACAAACAGTTGTCAGATCATCAGAATTAAGCAGTTATTTCGGAATGGAGAATGTTTTCACAGAAATCAAATGTTATTTTTGTACAATATCACTTAGACTACTGTAAAAAAAAAATCAAATTTGCTTGTACTCAGTTTTTAAGTCGGAAGGAAAACGCATCTGAAGTCGTAGAACATAGAAATGTAATTTTAAACTATCAATAAAGCAGGAGGAGCACGGGGAGGAAGATTCTTGTGATTGCATTTATTTCAATGCTCATTTCTTCTAGGTCTTGTATTGCTTTCTTGAATGTAGTTGTGTATATATTCTGTATTGGTCAGCGGTTCTGAGTTTGTAGAACTTAACCTGCCCTAGAAATGTGTCATGTAACATTTTCTTTACAAATTGACACTCATTGATTGTGGGTGGCCCCACATTGTCAAGTTATAGTACAGGACTAGGCAGACTTTTCTTCCCAGAGAGAATATAGAGCAGGTTGTGGCAAACTCCATAGGGAATCCTCCTGTCATCTCTAACCCATAGCTCAGATTTCCATGTCAAATTACCCTTGGATGGCACTTGCAGTGTAAATTTAGCCAACCTATATATAAAGACCCACTTGTGCTTCGGCTCTCCCGGTTGTCAATTTTGCTGTCAGTTTGGCCCTTATTTGGTCTCAAATTGAAATAAATCAATTGAAAACATGGACTAGGTCAATTAATGTATTATTTTGAGGAATTTTGTCTACTGCACTGCACCAATCTATACTTCTAAAATGGCCAGTATCCTTGCTGCTGTTTTCCCCTGCATTTCTATTGCTCCACCTGATGTTCAAAATGGCAGCTGGGGCCGCAGTCTAGTTCTACCGCTGTTTTCGATTTTCAACAGTGCGTAATAAAATGCCGCGTTCAAAAAACCTCGGAAATCTCCGACTTCCGTGCGGTCAAGACAACTGACGTCGCGGAGAAAAAACAAGCACTGACTAAAAATAATCGTTTCGAACGATAATCCAACTCGGGATTTCGAAGGTCGGAAACGCGAGCATCTTTCTAGAGCTCCGACCTGAACACTACTGACGTCATGATTTGACCTCGTTTTTTTTCAGTTGTATTGAAAGCACTAAAAGGAAGTCCTCATATGTCGTCATTTCGCCGTGTATAGAAAAAAATCGGAAGAAAACAAGCTCGTTCCAAACCGGCTTTTTTATTTGGTGTTTCATTATTTTTTTCGGTTGCCGGTGAAAGTAGGCGGAGATGAGGGGACTCCTGCCGTTTTACCGAGCTCTGAACGCCCTGTGTAACCGACAAGTCAGGCGAAGAGCTGGATTTGCCGGTTCTGAGTGCGGGTTTAGCGGAATCGTGTCTATTAGCAAGGTACTATTCGAACTGCAAAGCTGTTGCTTCCAAATGAATTCTGCACTGTCAGCTGATACATTGTAGCCAATGTTTCCTTGTAATAGGAATACTAAAGAACGTAGAATTGCACTGGTATTTTTGGGGATGGTCGCTTTGGTCCCCCAAATGCACATTTTTATGCCTCCGAATGTTATCGCTCAAGATGAGTGGGTATTTTCTTGAAACAAACAAATGAATAAAGACACCCACAACCTATTGTATTTTTTTCTGGAGACTTAAACCTACGATTGACAAAATATAGACAAATGCACATTTGAGTTGTAACATGGCCAGAACAATCAGATTTTCCATAATATGTCAAAACATCGTCTCATTTGTTTATGCCAAATCGCGATCTTGAATCGATAGGCCTATAGTAGCCTAGGCTGATATTTGTTTGCCTATTTTATTTATTTAACCAGGTAGGCAAGTTGAGAACAAGTTATCATTTACAATTGCGATCTGGCAAATATATGTGGATGCTTTAGCCTTTGATGTTGCATTTCGCTGTGTCATTCACAGGGGGGGCTCTTCTGCCTTTAATCACACAGTTGCACTGTTCTTAGCAGTCAAATCTGCACCCCCCACGTTGTTTTGTTTAAATGTGGGTAGGGGCCATTTGAATAGGAAAAGAGATTGCAGTTCCATCACAATCCCATATCATTAGCTCCTTCTGTAATGTTGGCTACAATGAATTGAATTACATCAGGGTTTTTTCTCTCTAAATAATAGGCCTCAGTGGTGCATATGTATCCATATGGCATATTGGGCCTGTCAGTAAAGTGGCTTTGATAAGAGGAAAGTCCCAATAATCACAGGGCCTATGAATTTCTACCCTCACATCACATATTATGTTTATTTTCTCTTTATGTGAGCTGCCTCCACAATTCACATTTCCTTCCACATCTACCAAGAGGCGAGACTGTTGTAGCCTGATCCACACCAATAGCGAAACAGATTGTAAACTTACGGAACTTCAGGATGGTCGTATGAGGTTAAGACTGTTGAGCAATACCCTGGAAATAGTTGTGTGTTGTAACATACAGAAACTAAATCATTACTAGTCTAGATTCATATTTAAAACAACCACACGCATGGTCCTGCATCCTGTCTTGTGTGTCAACTCAGACCCATGCTTTGGGGATGGGTCTTATATTGCTGAGTGGAATATTTCTAATGATGCATGATGTCAACATTACAGTTTTATGTCATAATGTAACGATCTAGAATGTAGCATATGAATCATTCTCTCTTCCTATCCCAGCCACAGCCATGCTTTGGCCTGCTGTTTGACATCGATGGCGTGCTTGTCCGGGGAAAGATACCCATCCCTGCTGCAAAAAAGGCCTTCCAAAAACTGGTCAACTCCCAGGGACAATTTGTGGTACCAGTTGTTTTTGTCACCAACGCAGGGAATTGTATGCGGCAGATGAAAGCAGACCAGCTCTCGCACATCCTGGGAGTGCCTGTAAGTGTCTCACTGCTCTCTTCTGCCACACAATCTGTAATGATTAAGACATACTTTAATTCTAGTCCCTGTGTGGGCAGTTAGCCACTCATGCTGTACATGTTAATGTGGTGCCTTGTCTTTTGACTTTAAACGAGTTCTCAGCCATATGATGGCTAAATATCAGGACCAGCAGAGGTAGACAATGACCTACCTGCATTATACACAGCCTTTTGACATGAAATTCAACTGTATGTGTGTCTCGTTGCACAGAAAATCAAACCAATTAGGTCCTCTTGAAGATATTGCTTGCTGTAGGTCTGGCTCAGCCTATCTGACTGGTGTTTTTGTTACCAGATCACCATGGACCAGGTGATGATGTCACACAGTCCACTGAGGATGTTCAAGAAATACCATGACAAGTGTGTTCTGGTGTCAGGACAAGGGCCCGTCCTGGATATTGCCAAAAAGTATCCTTTTGAAATACAATATGTATTGTCAGACATTATCAAAGCATCTACTCGACTTAGCTTGATAAGAGAATATCGGGGCGGCAGGTAGCCTCGTGGTTAGAGCTTTGGACCAGTAACCGAAAGGTTGCTAGATCGAATCCCCGAGCTGACAAGGTACAAATCTGTCATTCTGCCCCTGAACAAGGCTGTTAACCTGTTAACACTGTTCCTAGACCGTCATTGTAAATAAGAATTTGTTCTTAACTGACTTGCCTAGGTAAATAAAAAATAAAAATGACCTAGAAATTAATTAACAAGCTGATTATATCAGGTATATCAGACCCAAGTGCAGACTGTGTTGAAGTTACAATGATTATTGCAACAACAGGGGCAGACAAACAAAAGGTCAAGGCAGGTAGAGTGGTCAGGCAGGCGGGCTCATAGTCAGGGATAGGCAGAGTGGTCAGGCAGGCGGGCTCAGAGTCAGGAAAGGCAAGGGTCAAAACCAGGAGGACGAGAAAAAGAGAGACTGGGGATAAACAGGAGCTGAGAAAACTCTGGTTGACTTGAACGAACAAGACAAACTGGCACAGACAGACAGAAAACAAGTGGGGAAGATGGGCGACACCTAGAGGGGGGTGGAGGTAAGCACAAACAGATCAGTGGTGGTGTAATCCTTAAAATTATAAGCTTGGGCTTCCAGAATGTGGTCAGTATCGACATGTTGAGAGAATCCTTTCCTCTGCTGGACATGGTGGACCACAACAGACGGCCCAAACTGCCGGTGAGACTCGAGCCGATGTATACATCAGGAACCATAGACAGGCTATATTTCAGAGGCTTTCCTAAGCACCTTCCATTTCTTATTTTATTTTCAGTCCAGTCCTATTGCCAACCTTCCCACAGTAGAAGGTGAGGGCTTGTAAATGGATTCTCTTCTTCTGATTGATCTTGTTGTTGAACTGTCACCGTAATTGCAATTTTATATCATATCCATCATATTCCACATCTTTTCTCTTCCCGGTCCAGCTGTTATTCTGTTTGGGGAGCCCATCCGATGGGAGACCAACCTCCAGCTGATAATTGATATCCTTCTGACCAATGGGAACCTGAGCGGAGCCCATCAGACCCAAAAGCTTCCCCATCTCCCCCTGCTGGCCTGCAACATGGATCTCATGTGGATGGCTGAGGCCCAGTCTCCACGGTAACCACACTGTATCAGAGCTGTTATTGAAATGTGGTGAAAAGAAAGGCAGATATGAATAGGAAGAAAGACATTTGTTTTTTTCACCATAGAATCTACTAATGTCCTGGATGCAAAACGGGACTAAGCTCATTGAAGTCTGGCCTTCAAGAAAACGGTTCAATGAGTGTGATTAGTTTAATTGATCATGTTTTCATTACATGTTTGCTTCTTTATATGATCTCAACTCCAGGTTTGGTCATGGGACATTCCTGGTGTGCCTGGAGAACATCTACAAGAAGATAACAGGTAAAGAGGTGAAGTACAAAGCTCTGATGGGGAAGCCCAGTGAACTGACCTACCACTTTGCTGAGTACCTCATCAGAGGCCAGGCTGTGGAGAGAAACTGGACACAGCCCATCACCTCCCTCTATGCTATTGGGTAAGACCCCTGTCATCTCACTGTTGACAGCAAAAATGGTGGCCATTTATTTTATGTAAAAAATGGGTAATTGCAGAATGATAACATATCATTATAATTACTTGTTTGTTTTTTGGGGATTCAAAGCACAGCTAGATTTCATCTTGAAGCTAAAGTAGTTGTTATAAGTGTGGGCTCTTAATTTGATCGCTGTTGTGGCTGAGAATTTTCCTGCACCGCAGGAAATGCAGATGAGCTTTGAGATTTACATACATTCACTGAAACCCGCACTACAGTTATATTAACAGTATTGCACTTTTCATATAGCCTAATTATAGCCTAACCACAGATTAAACATTACATTGGTGGAAAAATTTGAATGTTCAAATCTTGTTGTTACAGGATTATATTGATGCGACAATACTGGTCAAATTAAGATTCTGCACCTGGATGTGCTGATGTCCATGATGTGGGATGTAATTTCTGTACTACCTGATTCCTCTCCTTGATTTCCTTTCCTTTGCCTCTCTACTCCCTCAGGGATAACCTGATGACTGACATCTATGGGGCCAACCTCTACAGTTGTTACCTGAAGGAGAGGAACAGGAGGAAGAACTCCAAAGCTGTTGCCAAGATGGCCACTGGCACTGGCTCTAATGCACCCCTTCCCCAGGACAATGACCACGTAGAGAACGCCTGGGAGAGCGAGCTGGCACCCCCCTCCGCCACCTCCTGCAAGTCCATCCTGGTGTGTACTGGGGTGTACAACCCCCACACGGAGGTGCCCACTTATGCCAACAAGTGCATCAAGGAGACTGTGTTTCACGGGCATCGCGACTTCCGCTTTGACCCGGCATTGATAGAGCCCGGGCACATCGTGCAGGACGTGGCTGACGCCGTGGAGCTTATCTTTGAGCAGGAGAAGTTTGTGCCTCAGTAATGTTTTCAAATTGGTGTCGTCATGGAGACCTCCTTAGTAGAGGTCTCAGGTTTGCCTGTGCCGGCCATAGAATTAGAATGGATTATATTCAAATGATATGGTTCTGGGTTAAAAAGGAGGGGGTTCCTAAAAATTGACAGAGCAGACCTGATCAATATCCAGTGTTGTGCAGATTTGTTTTGTATGATACGATGGATAAGATTAGTCTTAACTGGGAAACACCACTTACTGAGTTACGTTGGACAGTGTTTTCAACTTGGCAGTGCATTGAAGGAACCTAATAGGTCATATTCAAACTCATAACGGTGTAAAGTACTGTAGTGAGATTTAACTGTTATTCATTTTGTTGTATTGTATTGTACCCGCTTTTAAGTAATGGCAATTGATTTCAATGAAAGCCTTATTTAATAGTATTATGAATAAGTATTTTCTTAGTTGTGATTATGTACAAAGATTATGACAATCTTTCAAATTGTTAATTTGATTTAAGTGGTCTTATGTATCTTAATGACTACAATAAGTTATAAATATTTTTATGAATTCTATGTAATTCATATGTTTTCAATTCCTTCTCAAACTGACCATATTACTGTCTACCATATGTTTTGTCTGTTACATCTATGCATGCATTTCATTAAGGTAGATTTAATGCATTATACTGTACTTGGCCCGGTTTCCCAAAAGCATATTAATGCAATTTTATCGTTAGAACCATAGATGGTTCTAATATTAATTTAGCTTTAAGATGCTTTTGGGAAACCGGGCCCTGTACTGTAAGAATACCTATTTGATATTTAGGGTGCAATGCCGTCCTTCAACTGTGCTGTCTACATTATTTCTAGCAATGTAAACCATGTAACCTGTATTTGCACAGAACAAAACGATTCATTCTCGTTTAATGTTACCATATCTTGCCGAGCTAGTAAACCTGCCCTTTGTTGTAAATGTACCATTTGTCGTATGTGTTTAAACTTTGACCACAGATGCAAAGACTGTATCTAGCCACTTATATTTATATAAAATATAGGAATATAAGAGAAGCTATTTTATCATAGGTGTATTAACCAGGCATTTCAGTTGATGCGTTAGATATTTTATAAGATATGAAAATAGCGTAGCCTTAAAAAAAGAAAAGCTGGCTACCTGTTCGTCAGTGCTGATGATATAGCATGGGTTTGTTAACATGAAAACAAACGACTCCATAGAAAATAAAACATGCTTATCTTCTTGTCATATATCCTACCGGTTTTCTTCTTACTGTCCTCATGCACACATCTTCAGTTTCAGAAATAAATATTCTCACTTATCTAGTGTTAACAATATTTGCAAATTGTACAACACCTAAATGTCTCCCGAATTGCACAGCTGTATAAGGCATTGCATCTCAGTGCTTCAAGCGTCACTACAGACACCCTGGTTCGCATCCAGGCTGTATCAAGGGTATTGCTGTAATACAAGGGGTATTGTGAGTAGACAAATAATAATAATAATATATGCCATTTAGCAGACGCTTTTATCCAAAGCGACTTACAGTCATGTGTGCATACATTCTGGAGTATATGGAAAAGAATGATCTGATTACAGCCAATCAGCATGCTTATCGCAAAAAACATTCCACTACCACTGCATTGGTTGACATGACTGACCAGTGGCTCAATGCTATGGATAATGGCAGGTTTGTAGGTATACTATTTTTAGATTTCAGTGCAGCATTTGATTTAGTGGATCATTAAATTATCTTGACAAAATTAATGCATTATGGTTTTAAGGAGGTAGCATTGAATTGGGTACAGTCATATCTAACTGACAGGAAACAGTCTACCTATATCAATGGTTCATTTTCTTCCCCTAATGTGTTAAACTGTGGAATACCGCAGGGCAGCTTCCTTGGGCCACTTCTCTACTTAATATACACCAACGACCTTCCCTATGCCTTGGTTGAAACTCAAGCTTCTATATTTGCAGATGATACTACAATTTATGCAGCAAGACAATCGGTTCAACAGGTACAGCAAGCTTTGCAAGGAGATTTGGAGATTATCAGGAAATGGGTTTGCCAAAACAAACTTGCTTTAAACACTAAGAAAACTAAAGTTATGTTTGTCTGTTCAACTAGGAAAAGGCCAAAACAGCATGGGATACAATTAAGTATGGGAGGAGTACAAATTGAAGAAGTGGCAGAAACCAAACTACTGGGAGTGCAGCTAGACAACTGCTTATCATGGTCGTCTCAAATAACTCATCTATGTAAAAACAAATATTAAAACGGCATGCATAATCAGAAGGATAGCTAAATATTTACCAGGGAAAATCCTTCAACAAATAACACAGGCATTGGTTGAGAGTCAAGTGAACTATTGTTCGGTGGTCTGTGGAAATGCATCATCTAGTGAAGTTAGGAGTCTGCAGAATGCACAGAATAACGCAGCAAGGATTGTTTTAAGGCGGAGATATGGTTCTTCTGTTGCAGTCATGCGCAGTGTTCTTGGTTGGTCATCAATCGATAAAGATAATTGAAAAAAACATGCTTATTTTATTTTATAATATACATAATTTAAAACGGCCAAGTTCTATTCACAATGGTATTCAGTTGGTAAGAGACAGACATTCCGTAAATACTAGGAATAGATTGTCCACCATCTATGCGTTATCCAGACAGAAAAAAGAAATGGGCAAAAGAACATTTCAATTTAGAGCAATAAATAAATGGAATAAATTAACTGAGCAAACTAGAAACCTTTCAATATATAAGTTTAAACATTATTTAAAAACAATTTAAATACAGTATATAGAAATTTTGTGCGACTATAGTAGATGAAGAATCAATATTTTTTTAGATTGAGTATTCATTGGGTCATTATGCTAGTGTATTATGTATGTTTGTAATAGTGTGTTATATGTGTGTTTGTATTATAAATTGTATTTTAATGTTGAGGACTCTTGGAAGATTAGTCCAAATGGGGACTAAAAGAGATCCTAATCATATCAAATCAACCGGCCGTAATTGGAAGTCCCATAGGGCGGAGCACAACTCCATAGGGCGGAGCACAACTCCATAGGGCGGAGCACAACTCCATAGGGCGGAGCACAACTCCATAGGGCGGAGCACAACTCCATAGGGCAGAGCACAATTAGCCGAGTGTTGTCCGGGTTTGGCCGGTGTCAGCCATCATTGTAAATAAGAATCTGTTCTTAACTGACTTGCCTAGTTAAATAAAGGTCAAATTTTAAAAAAAAGCTTCACCCTCATGTGGGTGCTAGCAAGCAAGATGGGTTGTGCTAGGTCTCAACAGCCAATCCAATAGGGGCTGGAAGCTATAGTGAGCTTCGATTGGTAAAAAATGACGCGATGTCGGCCTCCCGGGTGGCGCAGTGGTTAAGGGCCCTGTACTGCAGCGCCAGCTGCGCCACCAGAGACTCTGGCTTCGCGCCCAGGCTCTGTCGTAACCGGCTGCGACCGGGAGGTCCGTGGGGCGACGCACAATTGGCCTAGCGTCGTCCTGGTTAGGGAGGGTTTGGCCGGTAGGGAAATCTTTGTCTCATCGCACACCAGCGACTCCTGTGGCGGGCCGGGCACAGTGCGTGTTAACCAAGGTTGCCAGGTGCACAGTGTTTCCTCCGACACATTGGTGTGGCTGGCTTCCGGGTTGGATCGCGCTGTGTTAAGAAGCAATGCGGCTTGGTTGGGTTGTGTATTGGAGGATGCATGACTTTCAACCTTCGTCTCTCCCGAGCCCGTACGGGAGTTGTAGCGATGAGACAAGATAGTAGCTACTAAACAATTGGACACCATGAAATTGGGGAGAAAAAGGGGGTAAAATTCAACAACAACAAAAAAATGGCGTGATGTCACAGAGTATTTGCATAAAGTTCAGCTTTCCCTAACTTTGGTCACACTCCCTCGTCCATGCTCGCATCACCCGGTGAGAGAGGCAGAGTTATCACATTCCTCAGACAACAGAGAGCCTCTGGAGTGTCCTCCTGTGTTTGGGCTCCAGCGACTTCAGAGAGTCAGCCTCAAACCATGCGTGTCTCTGATCCAGTAGGCATCACTGAGCACAGTGATTGCTGTGTGTGCCACACTACTTGGGCTGGCACAGGAGGGTCTCCCACCAGACACGACAGCCCCGTTCCCCTTCAGCCAGGTACTTAGGTACTGGATTTCACAGTTACAGTGGAAAGGGTTCCCAGACAGGGTGACCCTTCTCAGGCATTGCAGCTTGTCGAAGTGTCCTGGAGGTACTGTGGAAAGCTGGTTGTTCTGGAGGTGGAACTAGTGGTGTCTGGAGAGAGAGGTGGGACTTCTCTGAGGCTCAGGGAGCTGCAGTTGATCGGTAGTCCTGCAGGGTGTAGGGCTGAACACTGACAGGGCTGTGGGCTGGTCTGTGCACTGGATGTGGCCAGGAGGAGGAGGATGGCTAGCCCTGAACCAAAGAGCATCCTACAGGAAGAAAAACATACCATATCTGATGTATACATACACTATATGGCCTCTGGAAGCAACGTCAGCACAAGAACTGTTCATCAGGAGCTTCATGAAATGGGTTTTCATGGCCGAGCAGCTACATACAAGCCTAAGGTCACCATGCACAATGCCAAGTGTTGGCTGGTGTGGTGTAAAGCTCGCTGCCAGTGGACTCTGGAGCAGTAAAAATACGTTCTCTGGAGTGATGAATCTCGTTTTACCATTTGGCAGTCTGACGTACGAACTTGGGTTTTGCGAACCTACCCGAATGCATAATGTCAACTGTAAAGTTTGGTGGAGGAGAAATAATGGTCTGGGACTGTTTTCCATGGTTCGGGCTAGGCCCCTTAGTTCCAGTAAAAGGGACATCTTAACGCTACAGCATACAATGACATGGTAGACGATTCTGTGCTTCCAACTTTGTGGCTACAGTTTGGGGAAGACCCTTTCCTGTTTCAGCATTACAATGCCTCCGTGCACAAAGGGAGGTCCATACAGAAATGGCTTGTCGAGATCGGTGTGGAAGAACTTGACTGGCCAACACAGAACCCTGACCTCAACCCCATCGAACACCTTTGGGATGAATTGGAACGCCGACTGCGAGCCAAGCCTAATCGCCCAGCATCAGTGATATGTAATATCAGTAATATGCATACCTGTCAAAGGAATATTATGTTTTGACAGCATAGAGGTGTCTGTAACGTTTATCGATCTATTTACATAATAATGATGTGGGTACATTTTGGATCTATCCCACATTGGGTGGGAAAACATGTCTGTCATGTCATATACAGTATCCTATGGGCTGAACAGGCTTATCATAGCCATAGCCATAAATGTTAAAGTGAGGCCTTACCTTTAAGTGTGAAGTTGTTGACAACAAGGCTAGAGTGAGGCCTACTGTGGTGGAAATTCAACACCAGGGACACCTGAAGTGGATAGGTTACAACAACAAACTCTGCACACTGTACAGGTCTATCAGAAAACACAGCTGGGGCGGTCCCAACAGTTGTCTTATGTACAGTGTCGTGTCTTTAGTATCATTGAAGGTGAATACTGCTTTTTTTATCAAATCAATTCTCTGTAATAATTATTACATGATTAAACTAATCATGTACATTTAATTAACTAGGAAGTCGGGGCACCACGGAAAATCTTCAGATTACAAAGTTATTCTTTTCCGAATATAACTCTTCAGATATTTTAATATCTGATCAATTAGTCTTCTATTTATGAATTATTCTTTACCTTACGTCAGTCTCATTTCAAAGGTCGTAGAATTCTTGGTTATCTGCACGAACCCAGGCTAAATCATGAATCATCCATACACCAATTGGCTTAATCATTTATCTACTAACTAACTAACTAAATAATCACAGAAATGCATAACAAACAGTAGATATTGGTTACAAACCATGATAGGGAAGAACCCCTAGTGGGCTAAACTGATATGACGGCTTGGTATACAAAGAAAAGGGCGTTTGGACTGATAAAGGAGTGGGAAAGGCTAAACGGATTTACTACACAAGTATATTCATTGAAATGACAATCCTTTGCACATGAACGCTCGCTCATTCGGGAATAATTGCAATCAACATTTTTACACCCATATGTCGTTGTCTTCTCTGTTGGAATTGTCGGTCAGCCTGCTGGAGAGTCAGTTCATCAGAGAGTCTCTGGTTACTTCTCCAGAAGTCACAATGTATTTCACGGTTGTAGCTATCGGCTGCTCCTGAAAGTGTCTGTTGTAATGGATATGTCAGGCGTCCATTGTTCTTAGAGTAGATGTTTCGTGGCTGTCGGTATTCGCATCCCAGGTTTACATAATTTCTATCTGCAGACTAGTAATTAGTATCTAAGATTTGCTCTTATTCTGTAGGGATCGATAGTCTCAGAGTTGAACCTCTTTCAGCCATGTAGCCAATGCTCCACGTGGTATAGTTCTCTAGTCTTGGTACTCAACTATTCATAATCACAGCTCCCACTGTGGGTTTGCTTAGTCTGAAGAGGATTTCTTCAGGGGGAGTTTTATTCATAACAATATAAAGGGTGGTTCCATGACGCCAGATCATGTCTGTGCTCACCGGGGTGTGGCCGCTGACTAGTTAAACTTTACAGGGAATACAATTCTCACAAAATTAAAGGTTAACATCACATTACATGATTTCACAAATAGTTTCATCTTTACTCATTCATTTCATACAAGAATTAGATGCAAACACCATAATTGAGAAATGTACACATTCAGAGATATAGTCATGTGTGTTTCCTGTCCTTCGTGAGGTCACCAAATTAAGCACACTCAACATAACTGTCTCTTAAGTGTCCACTGACCATTCCCACAAGTGGACATATTGTTTCATTCTCCCATTTTGGGGATCTAGGAGTTCGGCCATGTCAAATCAAATCAAATCAAAGTTTGTCATGTGCGCTGAATACAACAGGAGTAGACCTTACAGTAAAATGCTTACTTACAGGCTCTAATCAATAGTGCAAAAACAGGTATAAGGTGAACAATAGGTAGGTAAAGAAATAAAACAACAGTAAAAAGGCTACATACAGTAGTGAGGCTATAAAAGTAGTATATACAGTAGTGAGGCTCTGTGGTTATATAATGCAAAAAATGTCATGGGGTCAGGGTTACGTGGCATCTCTACTAGGAATGGTTAGTCAACTTGCATAGTCAGATTTACTTGGCAAAGTGACAAACCTGCTCTTACCTTGGCTTTGAGTTGAATATGGTGATGATTTCATCATAATCCAATGTATCTGTCAGTTCACGCTCAAAAGACAGCAATAATGGTGCCGACAGAGATGGTCGCCTCTCTTCAGGTCCTTAGGAAATTATGCAGTAATTTGTTTTTTGTGTATTATTTCCGACATTGTTAGCCAGGAAAATCTCAAGTGTTATTACATACAGCCGGGACGAACTACTGGATATAAAAGCGATGTCAACTTACCAACATTACGACCAGGAATACAACTTTCCCGAAGCGGATCCTTTGTTCGGACCTCCACAATGGACATGTGATCTTATCCCAGAGGCCGACCCAAAACAACACGGTTAGACTTAGAAGGTGAGCACACCATCCACCGTTTCTGACCATATTACTCACCAATGTCCAATCTCTGTAACATTCTCTGTTTCACGGAAACATGGCTCACTCGGGATATGTTGTCAGAGTCGGTACAGCCACCCGGTTTCTTCACGTGGCAAGAAGAAGGGTGGGAGTGTATACCTTATGACTAAAGACTCATGGTGTAATCAACAACATACAGGAACTCAAGTCCTTTTGATCACCTGATCAAATGCCGACCGCATTATCTACCAAGAGAATTCTCTTCGATTATGGACTCTATGTAAACTGAAACCATATATCCTGAGGCTGCATTTATTGTAGCTGGGGAACAAAGCTAATCTGAGAACAAGGCTTCCTAAATCAAATCAAATCACATTTATTTATATAGCCCATCGTACATCAGCTGATATCTCAATGTGCTGTACAGAAACCCAGCCTAAAACCCCAAACAGCAAGCAATGCAGGTGTAGAAGCACGGTGGCGAGGAAACACTCCTTAGAAAGGCCAAAACCAAGGAAGAAACCTAGAGAGGAACCAGGCTATGAGGGGTGGCCAGTCCCCTTCTGGTTGTGCCGGGTGGAGATTATAACAGAACATGGCCAAGATGTTCAAATGTTCATAAATGACCAGCATGGTCAAATAATAGGTCTGGGACAGGTAGCACGTCTGGTGAACAGGTCAGGATTCCATAGCCGCAGGCAGAACAGTTGAAACTGGAGCAGCAGCACGGCCAGGTGGACTGGGGACAGGAAGGAGTCATCATGCCAGGTAGTCCTGGGGCATGGTCCTAGGGCTCAGGTCCTCCGAGAGAGAGAAAGAAAGAAGGAGAGAATTAGAGAACACACACTTAGATTCACACAGGACACCAAATAGGACAGGGGAAGTACTCCAGATATAACAAACTGACCCTAGCCCCCCGACACAAACTACTGCAGCATAAATACTGGAGGCTGAGACAGGAGGGGTTAGGAGACACTGTGGCCCCATCCGAGGACACCCCCGGACAGGGCCAAACAGGAAGGATATAACCCCACCCACTTTGCCAAAGCACAGCCCCCACACCACTAGAGGGATATCTTCAACCACCAACTTACCATCCTGAGACAAGGCTGAGTATAGCCCACATAGATCTCCGCCACGGCACAACCCAAGGGGGGGGGGGGTGCGCCAACCCAGACAGGATGACCACAACAGTGAATCAACCCACTCAGGTGACGCACCCCCTGCAGAGACGGCATGGGAGAGCCCCAGTAAGCCAGTGACTCAGCCCCTGTAATAGGGTTAGAGGCAGAGAATCCCAGTGGAAAGAGGGGAACCGGCCAGGCAGAGACAGCAAGGGCGGTTCGTTGCTCCAGAGCCTTTCCGTTCACCTTCCCACTCCTGGGCCAGACTACACTCAATCATATGACCCACTGAAGAGATAAGTCTTCAGTAAAGACTTAAAGGTTGAGACCGAGTTTGCGTCTCTGACATGGGTAGGCAGACCGTTCCATAAAAATGGAGCTCTATAGGAGAAAGCCCTGCCTCCAGCTGTTTGCTTAGAAATTCTAGGGACAATTAGGAGGCCTGCGTCTTGTGACCGTAGCGTACGTGTAGGTATGTACGGCAGGACCAAATCAGAGAGATAGGTAGGAGCAAGCCCTTGTAATGCTTTGTAGGTTAGCAGTAAAACCTTGAAATCAGCCCTTGCTTTGACAGGAAGCCAGTGTAGAGAGGCTAGCACTGGAGTAATATGATCAATTTTTTTGGTTCTATTCAGGATTCTAGCAGCCGTATTTAGCACTAACTGAAGTTTATTTAGTGCTTTATCCGGGTAGCCGGAAAGTAGAGCATTGCAGTAGTCTAACATAGAAGTGACAAAAGCATGGATTAATTTTTCTGCATCATTTTTGGACAGAAAGTTTCTGATTTTTGCAATATTACGTAGATGGAAAAAAGCTGTCCTCGAAATGGTCTTGATATGTTCTTCAAAAGAGAGATCAGGGTCCAGAGTAACGCCGAGGTCCTTCACAGTTTTATTTGAGACGACTGTACAACCATTAAGATTAATTGTCAGATTCAACAGAAGATCTCTTTGTTTCTTGGGACCTAGAACAAGCATCTCTGTTTTGTCCGAGTTTAATAGTAGAAAGTTTGCAGCCATCCACTTCCTTATGTCTGAAACACATGCTTCTAGCGAGGGCAATTTTGGGGCTTCAGCATGTTTCACTGAAATGTACAGCTGTGTGTCATCCGCATAGCAGTGAAAGTTAACATTATGTTTTCGAATAACATCCCCAAGAGGTAAAATGTATAGTGAAAACAATAGTGGTCCTAAAACGGAACCTTGAGGGACACCGAAATTTACAGTTGATTTGTCAGAGGACAAACCATTCACAGAGACAAACTGATATCTTTCCGACATATAAGATCTAAACCAGGCCAGAACATGTCCGTGTAGACCAATTTGGGTTTCCAATCTCTCCAAAAGAATGTGGTGATCGATGGTATCAAAAGCAGCACTAAGGTCTAGGAGCACGAGGACAGATGCAGAGCCTCGGTCCGATGCCATTAAAATGTCATTTACCACCTTCACAAGTGCCGTCTCAGTGCTATGATGGGGTCTAAAACCAGACTGAAGCATTTCGTATACATTGTTTCTCTTCAGGAAGGCAGTGAGTTGCTGCGCAACAGCCTTCTCTAAAATTTTGAGAGGAATGGAAGATTCGATATAGGCCGATAGTTTTTTATATTTTCTGGGTCAAGGTTTGGCTTTTTCAAGAGAGACTTTATTACTGCCACTTTTAGTGAGTTTGGTACACATCCAGTGGATAGAGAGCCGTTTATTATGTTCAACATAGGAGGGCCAAGCACAGGAAGCAGCTCTTTCAGTAGTTTAGTTTGAATAGGGTCCAGTATGCAGCTTGAAGGTTTAGAGGCCATGATTATTTTCATCATTGTGTCAAGAGATATAGTACTAAAACACTTGAGCGTCTCTCTTGATCCTAGGTCCTGGCAGAGTTGTGCAGACTCAGGACAACTGAGGTTTGGAGGAATACGCAGGTTTAAAGAGGAGTCCGTAATTTGCTTTCTAATAATCATAATCTTTTCCTCAAAGAAGTTCATGAATTTATCACTGCTAAAGTGAAAGTCATCCTCTCTTGGGGAATGCTGCTTTTTAGTTCGCTTTGCGACAGTATCAAAAAGGAATTTCGGATTGTTCTTATTTTCCTCAATTAAGTTAGAAAAATAGGATGATCGAGCAGCAGTAAGGGCTCTTCGGTACTGCACGGTACCGTCTTTCCAAGCTAGTCGGAAGACTTCCAGAGCTCGGGTATTTTCTGTGTACCAGGGAGCTAGTTTCTTATGAGAAATGTTTTTAGTTTTTAGGGGTGCAACTGCATCTAGGGTATTGCGCAAGGTTAAATTGAGATCCTCAGTTAGGTGGTTAACTGATTTTTGTCCTCTGGCGTCCTTGGGTAGGCAGAGGGAGTCTGGAAGGGCATCAAGGAATCTTTGTGTTGTCTGTGAATTTATAGCACGACTTTTGATGGTCCTTGGTTGGGGTCTGAGCAGATTATTAGTTGCAATTGCAAACGTAATAAAATGGTGGTCCGATAGTCCAGGATTATGAGGAAAAACATTAAGATCCACAACATTTATTCCATGGGACAAAACTAGGTCCAGCGTATGACTGTGACAGTGAATGGGTCCAGAGACATGTTGGACAAAACCCACTGAGTCGATGATGGCTCCGAAAGCCTTTTGGAGTGGGTCTGTGGACTTTTCCATGTGAATATTAAAGTCACCAAAGATTAGAATATTATCTGCTATGACTACAAGGTCCGATAGGAATTCAGGAAACTCAGTGAGAAACACTGTATATGGCCCAGGAGGCCTGTAAACAGTAGCTATAAAAAGTGATTGAGTAGCTGCATAGATTTCATGACTAGAAGCTCAAAAGACGAAAACGTCTTTTTTTTTTGTAAATTGAAATTTGCTATCGTAAATGTTAGCAACACCTCCGCCTTTGCGGGTTGCACGGGGGATATGGTCACTAATGTAGCCAGGAGGTGAGGCCTCATTTAACACAGTAAATTCATCAGGCTTAAGCCATGTTTTAGTCAGGCCAATCACATCAAGATTATGATCAGTGATTAGTTCATTGACTAGAATTGCCTTTGAAGTAAGGGATCTAACATTAAGTAGCCCTATTTTGAGATGTGAGGTATCATGATCTCTTTCAGTAATGACAGGAATGGAGGTGGTCTTTATCCTAGTGAGATTGCTAAGGCGAACACTGCCATGTTTAGTTTTGCCCAACCTAGGTCGAGGCACAGACACGGTCTCAATGGTGATAGCTGAGCTGACTACACTGACTGTGCTAGTGGCAGACTCCACTATGCTGGCAGGCTGGCTAACAGCCTGCTGCCTGGCCTGCACCCTATTTCATTGTGGAGCTAGAGGAGTTAGAGCCCTGTCTATGTTGGCAGATAAGAAGAGAGCACCCCTCCAGCTAGGATGGAGTCCGTCACTCCTCAGCAGGTCAGGCTTGGTCCTGTTTGTGGGTGAGTCCCAGAAAGAGGGCCAATTATCTACAAATTCTATCTTTTGGGAGGGGCAGAAAACAGTTTTCAATCAGCGATTGAGTTGTGAGACTCTGCTGTAGAGCTCATCACTCCCCCTAACTGGGAGGGGGCCAGAGACAATTACTCGATGCCGACACATCTTTCTAGCTGATATGCACGCAGAAGCTATGTTGCGCTTGGTGATCTCTGACTGTTTCATCCTAACATCGTTGGTGCCGACGTGGATAACAATATCTCTATACTCTCTACACTCGCCAGTTTTAGCTTTAGCCAGCACCATCTTCAGATTAGCCTTAACGTCGGTAGCCCTGCCCCCTGGTAAACAGTGTATGATCGCTGGATGATTCGTTTTAAGTCTAATACTGCGGGTAATGGAGTCGCCAATGACTAGAGTTTTCAATTTGTCAGAGCTAATGGTGGGAAGCTTCGGCGTCTCAGACCCCGTAACGGGAGGAGTAGAGACCAGAGAAGACTCGGCCTCTGACTCCGACTCACTTAATGGGGAAAACCGGTTGAAAGTTTCTGTCGGCTAAATGAGCGACACCAGTTGAGCTTTCCTACAGCATTTCCTTCCAGAAACCGTGAGAAAGTTGTCCGGCTGCGGGGACTGTACCAGGGGATTTATACTACTATCTGTACTTACTGGTGGCACAGACGCTGTTTCATCCTTTCCTACACTGAAATTACCCTTGTCTAACGATTGCTGTCTGAAGCTGGGCTTGTAGCACAGCTATCCTCGCCGTAAGGCGAGCACAGCGACTACAATTAGAAGGCATCATGTTAATGTTACTACTTAGCTTCGGCTGTTGGAGGTCCTGACGAATCGTGTCCAGATAAAGCGTCCGGAGTGAAAAAGTTGAGGAAAAAATAAATAAATATATGAACGGTAATTAAAAAGTGAAAACCGTAAAGTTGTCAGGTAGCAAAATAGGTTGGCAACAAAACGCACAGCAACTCGAAAACAAGCCTGTAAGTTGTGACCGGAAATGACGTCTCACCCACAATTCCAGTGGGAGTTTTTTATATGTCTGTTGATTTGGAGGATTGGTTTATGGTTCTGGGGTTTTGGGAAAGGAGACAAAGCTGAACGATAAATTATGTCTATGCTGTCTGACTATGGGTGTCTTTGCTATTAAAAGGAACTCAGTTGCATTGTAAGGGACTCTCAGAGAATTCACTGGGGAGACACTGAATTTATCTGAGAGTCACAGGATTGTGATAAGAGCTCATATAATTAAAGATGGACTTTTATAACTAACTGTGACGTGTGTGTGTGGTTTGCTCCCATGATTTGGTAAATAGAGGAAATTTCCACGACAAGGTGCAACAGCGCCTCTTCAACCTCAGGTGGCTGAAGAAATTTGGCTTGTCACCTAAAACACAAACTTTTACAGATGCACACTCAAGAGCATCCTGTCAGGCTGTATCACCACCTGGAACAGCAACTGCACCGCCCTCAACCACAAGGCTCTCCAGAGGGTAGTGCGTTCTGCACAACGCATCACCGGGGGCAAACTACCTGCCCTCCAGGACACCTATAGTACCCTATGTCACAGGAAGGCCAAAAAGATCATCATGGACAACAACCACCCGAGCCACTGCCTGTCCACCCCGCTATCATCCAGAAGCTGAGGTCAGTCCAGGTGTATCAAAGCTGGGACTGAGAGACTGAAAAACAGCTTCTATCTCAAGGCCATCAGACTGTTAAACAGCCATCCCTAACATAGAGAGGCTGCTGCCAACATACAGACTCAAATCTCTGTCCACTTTAATAAATGGATGTAATATAATTGAAGTCAGAAGTTTACATACACTTAGGTTGGAGTCATTAAAACTTGTTTTTCAACCACTCCACAAATTTCTTGTTAAAACCTCTCAGAGCTCCCCCCCTACTTTGTGAAATTTCCACCTGATGACATAGCCAAATCTAACAGCCTGTAGCTTAGGCACAGAACCAAGGATATGCATATTCTTGGTACCATTTGAAAGAAAACACTCTGACGTTTGTGTAAATGTGAATTGAATGTAGGAGAATATAACACAATAGATCTGGTTTAGATAAAACAATGAAAAAAAACAGTTTTTTATATCATCATCTTTAAAATGAACAAGATAAAACAAACATTCGGGTAGGATGATGGGGACAATTTCAGTGAGACATAGAAGAGGGCAACAGTACTTGTGCTGTTTCAGAATGATAACTTCCAAAATGAGTGTGCTACATGACATTTATCATGAAGTTAACCAGGTGTCCCACACAAGTAGCCCAAATGTACCCAAGTGGCCTAATTGGTGAAGGTATACATTTTGAAACAAATAACCATATACAAAATACCAAAATGGTATTCTAACACACATCCCCCCAAAAAATTGACCAAAAAAATGGGGGGGAAAAAATTATTGATTAAAAAAATATATGAAAAAAATATATATATACATTTACAAAATAACATGGGTAACTATTTACACACTTTCAATATTTGGAAGGCCCTCAGTCCTCTATCAAATCAAATAAATTTATATAGCCCCAGCCTAAAACCCCAAACAGCAAGCAATGCAGGTGTAGAAGCACGGTGGCTAGGAAAAACTCCCTAGAAAGGCAAAAACCTAGGAAGAAACCTAGAGAGGAACCAGGCTATGAGGGGTGGCCAGTCCTCTTCTGGCTGTGCCGGGTGGAGATCACAGTGGTTGTAGAGGGTGCAACAGGACAGCACCTCAAGAGTAAAAATGAACAGTTTAGGGTTCTATAGCCCCAGGCAGAACAGTTGAAACTGGAACAGCGGCACGGCCAGGTGGACTGGGGGCAACAAGGAGTCCTCATGCCAGGTAGTCCTGACGCATGGTCCTAGGGCTCAGGTCCTCCGAGAGAGAGAAAGAGAGAATTAGAGAGAGCATACTTAAATTCACACAGGACACCGGATAAGAATCCCATTCGGAGTCAGTGTCACTGTGAAAGAAAATGTTCAGTTAGAATAGTTTCACATATGAGCCCTGTATCAACAGGTATAATAAACAGATATATAGAGAGTACAGGGAACATAAGGTTGAATATATTATTATGACCTGCTAGATCTACTGTCTCTTTTATTTTATGACATTTCAGCTAGATCTACTGTCTCTATTATATTATGACAGACCAGCTAGATCTACTGTCTTTATTATATTACAACAGACCAGCTGTATCTACTGTCTCCATTTCACTTTGGCCATTGTTGTGGGCCTGCCCTCCCCTCAACAGCCTCAAATAGGCTATTTCATGTGGGTTGGGGTGGGGCGACAGACACAAGCATCTCACATTTCATGACATTACATGTTTATTTATTGCTTCTAAAATTTAAAAGAAATCACAAATAAGATTTTATATTATTAATTTCAAACAAGGGCATTAGCATGATAAGAACTTACCAGTCCAAAACGATGTCCTCTCCCGTTCAAAAAATATTCCTCCACAATCGCTAAATGATTCGTCCTACAACAATCTCTGTCTCACTTTCCCAATCAATTTATTCTAAAATTGTGCGTACATCTGTATATCTATACTTAGATTTAGCTTTCCCTGACTTAGTCGCCATAATGATTGATATATAAACAGCTGAATCTGCGCGTTTACCAAACAATGCAGTGCGTAATATGTGTTTCTCCTTCTGGTATGAAACTTCAATAGCTAATGACTCTCGTTACGCTGGAGCTTATTGCATGGGTTGGTCTTGCAACACATAAACATGACCTATTGCCGTTTACCTCAGCTCATTGGCTATCTACCCAGCTAGATTTCAAGACGATCAGTGGTCATTGGGTTAAAAGACAGTGAATCAACGAAACAGAGGGCAAATCATTGGTGCACAATGATGTCATGACTTGTTGTCTTCAAATCGGTTTCTTTCAGTCAATACCTCCTGTGAAATTGCCCATCAGGTTTGATTGTGTTACAAAAAAACTAGTTGATTGCAGTGAAACAAAACATGACTGGAAAAGCCACGTTCTGTGTGGGTTATTTACCTGGATTATGTCGTCGAAAATGGAATGAGACGGAATTCACGACACAAGCGGTTCACAAAATGTTTCGTGTTAGGCTATAAAAACTGATTTTATCAAACAAAAGATCATTCATTGTGTAACAATGAGCATTGGAATTGCAAACATATGAAGATGGTAAACTATTTATTTGAATGCAGTTTGTGATTATGTTACGGCTGTGCTGGTTAAAATATATATTTTTTTTATGGGGCTCTATGCTCAGATAATCGCATCGTATTCTTTCGCAGTAAATCCTTTTTTAATATCTGACAACGCAGTTAGATTAGCAAGATTCTAGGCTTTCGATACATGTGAGACACTTGTATTTTCATGAATGTCTAATATGACTATTTATGTCGCGATCACCGTATGTTGTGGAATTTCAGCCTGCTAGTGGGTTCCGTGCACAGAGAGGTTAACAAACTATAGTTTTGGCAAGTAGGTTAGGACATCTACTTTGTGCATGAAACTCAGTGCCTCTTTGGGAAAATCAAAAGAAATCAGCCAAGACCTCAGGAAAAAAATTGTAGACCTCCACAAGTCTGTGTCATCCTTGGGAGGAATTTCCAAATGCCTGAAGGTACCACGTTCATCTGTACAAACAATAGTATGCAAGTATAGACACCATGGGACCACACAGCCGTCATACCGCTCAGGAAGGAGGCACGTTCTGTCTCCTAGAGATTAACGTACTTTGGTGCGAAAAGTGCAAATCAATCCCAGAACAACAGCAAAGGACCCTGTGAAGATGCTGGAGGAAACAGGTACAAAAGTATCTATATCCACAGTAAAACAAGTCCTATATCGACATAACCTGAACGGCCGCTCAGCAAGGATGAAGCCACTGCTCCAAAACCGCCATAAAAAATCCAGACTACGGTTTGCAACTGCACATGGGGATGAAGATTGTACTTTTTGGAGAAATGTCCTCTGGTCTGATGAATCAAAAATAGGATTGTTTGGCCATAATGACCATCGTTATGTTTGGAGGAAAAGTGGGAGGCTTGCAAGCCGAAAAACACCATTCCAACCGTGAAGCACGGGGGTGGCAGCATCATGTTGTGGGGGTGCTTTGCTGCAGGAGGGACTGGTGCACTTCACAAAATAGATGTCACCATAAGGATGGCAGGCTGAGACAGGAGGGGTCAGGAGACACTGTGGCCCCATCCGATGATACCCCCGGACAGGGCCAAACAGGAAGGATGTAGCCCCACTCACTTTGCCAAAGCACAGCCCCCCCCCACCACTAGAGGGATAACTTCTACCACCAACTTACCATCCTGAGACAAGGCCGAGTATAGCCCACAAAGATCTCCGCCACGGCACAACCCAAGGGGGGGCTGCCACCCCCAACCGTGAAGCATGGGGGTGGCAGCATCATGTTGTGGGGGTGCTTTGCTGCAGGAGGGACTGGTGCACTTCACAAAATAGATGGCACCATAAGGATGGCAAATTACGTGGATATATTGAAGCAACATCTCAAGATATCAGTCAGGAAGTTAAAGCTTGGTCGTAAATGTGTCTTCCAAATGGACAATGACCCCAAGCATATTTCCAAAGTTGTGGCAAAATGGCTTAAGGACAACAAAGTCAAGGTATTGGAGTGGCCATCACAAAGCCCTGACCTAAATCCTATAGAAAATTTGTGGGCAGAACTGAAAAAGTGTTTGCAAGCAAGGAGGCCTACAAACCTGACTCAGCTACACCAGCTCTGTCAGGAGGAATGGGCCAAAATTCACCCAACTTATTGTGGGAAACTTGTGGAAGGCTACCCGAAACATTTGACCCAAGTTAAACTATTTAATGGCAATGCTACTGCATACTAATTGAGTGTATATTAACTTCTGACCCACTGGGAATTGAATGAAATAAATAAAAGCTGAAATAAATCACTCTCTCTACTATTATTCTGACATTTCACAGTGGTGATCATAACTGACCTAAAACAGGGAATTTTTACTAGGATTAAATGTCAGGAATTGTGAAAAACTTAGTTTAAATGTATTTGGCTAAGGTGTATGTAAACTTCTGACTTCAACGTTAAATGTGTCACTAGTCACTTTAAATAATGGAACTTTATATAATGTTTACATATCCTACATTACTCATCTAATACTGTGTTCTATACCATCTACTGCATCTTGCCTATGCTGCATGGCCAACGCTCATCCATATATTTATATGTATGTACATATTCATCCCATTGCCTTTGTGTGTATAAGGTAGTCGTTGTGAATTTGTTAGATTACTTGTTAGATTTTACTGCACTGACGGAACTAGAAGTCCAACCATTACGCTACACTTTCATCTCCTAACCATGTGTATGAGACCAATAAATGTTTTTTTAACAACACTCTTTGTCCAAATGTAAGATTAGCAAACATTTCTGCTCTAAGAGAAGAACAGATTGTCCTCATGGTTATGAGGGCACAGCAGGGCTCTCCTCCTACTTCTGGGTCAATGCCCTGGACCTGCATTGGCCCCTTTGGCTCAGGACTCCTTCTACAATGCCCATCTACTTCTGGGCCACTACTCCGGACCGGCGTTGGCCCTTTTGGCTCGGGACCCTCTGCCAGGTTCCCCTTTGGCTCATCTCACCCTCTGCCAGGTTTCCCACAAGAGGACAACCTACTATTCTTATTAGCACTCCTGTACTAATGCAGAGGAGGGCCATACTGCACCACCGGAACTGGCAAAGCCCTATCTTCTCCTAGATCAGGAACTCGTCTGCAGTGCGACACGTGGATCCAGGTATCTCTCTCAGCAACCCAGAAGAACTTGGTATGGCCCTTTCCAATGGGAGTCCTTCCAACTCTTTCTCCTAAAGTCCTCGACCACCACAAAATCCCCTGGGCTCAAACAGTGCTCAGCTCCACCTGCCATGTTCAGCAAAGATGCCTTCATTTGAGGAAAGAGAGTCTTGAGAACACTGCTAAGGGTGACACAATACTCAACCATGTCTTCCTCCATCCCTTGAAGGAACAACCCGTTCTGGGTGAAAGGTGCATTTGTCATTCGCATAGGACGGCCAGTCAGCACCTTGTGTGGAGAGAGACCAGTGACCATATGGGATCTGCCTTCATACTCATCAGTACCAATGGAAGCACTTTCACCCATGTCAGGCTTGTTTCACCAATTAGCTTAACCAATTACATTTTCAGAGATTGATTCGCCCTTTTGACTGCACCCGCAGGTTGAAGATGAAATCAATCTTCAAAGCCCCTGACAGGGACTGGACAAACTCATTCACGAAATGTCAACTATTGTTGTAGAGATTTTAGATGGCAGACCATACCTGGGTATGGTCTCTCTGGGTATGATCTCTCTGGGTATGATCTCTCTGGGTATGATCTCTCTGGGTATGATCTCTCGCACAACTGCTTTCGCCACAGCAACCGCTGTGTCTCTCCTGCAAGTGAAAGGTTCAATCCATTTAGAAAACATGTCAACAATCACCAAACAATACTTGTACCCCTCACAATGGGTCAACTCAATGAAGTCCATCATTAAGTGCTCAAAAGATCCTTCAGGCCTTGGATGGGACGTGGGGGATACTAAAATGCCGCGTCCAATATTATTAGTCATGCAAATAAAAATGTCTTGCAGAAATGTTCTGCAAGCACAGTAAAACCTACTGTACACCAACATTTATTTACAAGATCCACCCAATGAAAAGTACAACGGGGCATGGCAGGTCTGCTCCACTCATAATCAGTCTGCTAATCAGGATTTGTTAGATACTGATTGAAATGAAACAGACGGAGGCCCAGCTAAAATAGTCAATAAGGTTTATTCACGAGAGCGCTGGTCTGTTGTACAAAACCATTCATGGCTTCTTACGCCCACTTACGCACATATTCACACAAACATACGCACACATATTCACACAAACATACGCACATACATTCACACTAACATTAGCACACAATGTCCTGCTACCCAGCCGACATAGATTAGGGGAATCCGTGAGACTTACTCCCCATCCTCCCTTAAGATAGGGAGACCCTGGGAAGTACTCTCAGTGGCCCCAGCCAAGGTCGGCACCGAATCTTGCTCAGATGGTCTGTTTTTAAGATACTATAATAGACATAAACTACACACACACAGATATATAATTCTACTTACTAAAACCACACACATCATTAGAATAATCTCATGATTCTAATACATTTCATACAATCATATGGTTTCAGTGTGGAAAATTATAATCATTTATATGAATCGATATCAATCCCATTATCACACACCCAACAAAGACATCATGTGCTGCTTGGTATCAGCTTTAGGCAAAGCTTTAATTGCCTCTAATCTACCTTTGGAGAGGGTGCGACCCACAAAAGTAATGTCATGACCCAAATATTAAATGGAGCTCTGGCATAATTGCATTTTACTTGGGGAAACATCATGACCATTTTCTGCCAGAAAAATCAACAATGCACAAGTGTCCTGGTGACATATCTCCTCTGATTGTGATTAAAACAACAAATTGTTAGCATACTGAACCAAAGTACTCCCTTCCGGAGCATCAAAACTCTCTAGGTTTGGAGACATTTCTTGGGCAAAGATTGCAGGTGATTTCACGTAACCTTGGGGAATTACCATCCATTTCCATTTGGCCCCAAGAAACATAAACGAGAACCAGTGCTGACACTCACCCTTCCCAGGCCATCAATCAGTTGCTTCAAACCCACATCTTTACTGTTGTCTTCCTGAACTTTTGATAAGCTCAGTCACAGGGATGTTAAATAAAGCATTTGCCAAATCAATTAATTACTGAAAAGCAACAACTACCTCGAGGCACCTGGGATAAAATGGTAACAGTGTTAGGCACCAAGGGTGCTCTAGCATGTACATCATTGTTTACTAGTCTAAGGTCTTGCGCATAATGATTATCACCGGGTGTTTTGTAGTTTTTTTACCCCTTTTTCTCCCCAATTTTTTTGGTATCCAATTGGTAGTTACAGTCTTGTCTCATCGCTGCAACTCCCGTATGGACTCGGGAGAGGCAAAGGTCGAGAGCTATGCGTCCTCTGAAACCCAACCAAGCCGCACTGTTTCTTGACACAATGCCCACTTAACCCGGAAGCCAGCTGCACCAATGTGTCGGAGGAAACACCGCACACCTGGCGACCGTGTCAGTGTGCACTGCGCCCAAGGATATGGACAAAGATATCCCGGCCAAACCCTCCCCCTAACCCGGATGACGCTGGGACAATTGTAAGCCGCCCCATGGGCTCTATGGACTCTAATCCAGAATCTCTAGTGGCACAGAGATCGGGAGGCCCCACCAGATGGTTTTCTGACAGGTAAAATTGGTGTGTTACAAGGCGAATTTGGGGAGGGAACCAAGTCGCCTATTCCAACTAACGCACTATGAATGGGAATGATACCCTTTTCAGCTTCTTTGCTAAGAGGGTACAGAGCTTTTGAAGGTTTGTGGGTGCTTTTTGGAATTACCACAACTGGTGCAGCTCCTTTCATGTGTCCAATGTCGGTCTTTGATTTAGCCCATAGTTCTTCAGGGATATCTTTTAGCCAAAGTGTGAATTATCTTGTAATACCACAGGCATGGTTTCAACGGGAATTGGTTATTTTCTTGGTGTTGTCATTGCAGTAGCCCAGTATGGGGAAGAGAAAGTTGCTGTATAAGCTGAATACTGTCCTTCCCTTCCCAGGCCATCCAATCAGTTGCTTCCATCACTTTCTTCATACAAATACCCACATCTTTACATTGTCTTCCTGGAACTTTTGATAAGCTACAATGGGGAACAGAGCCAGGGACGTCATACAAACTCATCTAAGTATCCGTCAACAATACTCTAGCTGCTACGAAGTCTTCTCCCATGTATTTCACCTTCATGGTTTTCTCAACTTTCTCTTTTTTGTTTTGACCATCTCTGTTGGTATTCAGGGTCCTCTTCTCATGAATGAACAGCAGCAGTACAATGTAGGTAATCAGACACTTCCCAGTTACCATGCAACGGGGAAGAGAGGGACTGCTCTCTTAGCTCCCCATCAACATGTTGATCATTCAGGTGCCAAGCATAGTAATAATTCATCAGGCATGGGAAGATTCAATTTTCTCGCAATACCAATGACAATCCTTCTTCAGTACAGAAAACAGATAAATTAATTTTACACATCAAATCTCTTCCTAATAAATTGACTGGGCAGACGGAGGAGTACAGGAATCCGTGTCTCCATTTGCTGTCTCCCCACTCCACATCCAGGGGAAAAGTCCAATTCCAGACGCTCCCACTGTGTGCATTGGTTCTTCATCATTGTTTTCTTATTTTTTTCTTCTTCTGTTTCCGCCTCATCCTATGGTTGGTATACCCCTCGTTCACCTCCGCTTCCAAATGGGCTTTTCAACTGCACACCTGCACACCATTTGGCCTTTTCCTTGGCCTTGTCCTACTACCTTCCCACCTTCCCCACAGTTGTAGCAGCTCCAGTCTCTCCCCAGTCTCTCTCCAGTCTCTCTCCAGTCTCTCCCTCTGGTCCTTAGTTTCATTTTCCTTCAATTGTCTTTCTGCATGGGTGATATATGGCTTTACGTCAGACAGTGGTTTAGTTTCCAATGCAATACAAGTTGTAGTTACTGCTGTCTTCAGATCTTGTCTCAGGCCTGTCAACACAGCATGACACAATAGGCTGCTGTATGAGTCTTGTTCAGGTGTCAGACCTGAGGGTTGGATTTGTCATCAGTTCCCTGTTTGGTGGAATGTATTTTCTGCCAGTCTGTGCATTTGGGGAAAGCAGCCTTTATTGCGGTACAAACGGTATCCAGCTGGTCACCACGATCAGCAACAGGTACATCGCAGTCCCAAGTGTTTATAGTCCTTCCATTTCAATTTCAAACAGCGGTGGAGTATTTCTTCAATTTATCTGGTGGTGGGGTTGTACATGGGGATAATTGCTTTTACCTCTTCCTCAAACCTAACAGCATTTTTTGCTGGGTCAACAACTTCGCCCACTATTGCTTTAATTTCGTCAACATCCCACCGTTTCTCCATTTCCAACATCCCATATCCATTGGTGTTGGTGTATTATTGTAAACATTCCCTCAAGCTTTTTAGGGGTTTTCTTTTTATCCTTCTTATCTTTGTTTTTTTCATTCGTTATTCAACCTCGCTGCAGCTCCTTGCATCTTCGTCTTGGCTACTTTCTTCGTCACTGACGTCATTCTCCCTGCTTGCACTCCTTCATTTGCCTCTTGGCTACTTTCTTCTTCACTGACGTCATTCTCCCTGCTTGCACTCCTTCATTTGCCTCTTGGCTACTTTCTTCTTCACTGACGTCATTCTCCCTGCTTGCACTCCTTCATTTGCCTCTTGGCTACTTTCTTCTTCACTGATCATTCTGCCTGCTTGCACTCCTTCATTTGCCTCTTGGCTACTTTCTTCTTCACTGATGTCATTCTCCCTGCTTGCACTCCTTCATTTGCCTCTTGGCTACTTTCTTCTTCACTGATGTCATTCTTTCTTCTTCACTGATGTCCTTGCACTCCTTCATTTGCCTTGCACTCCTTCATTTGCCTCTTGGCTACTTTCTTCGTCACTGACGTCATTCTCCCTGCTTGCACTCCTTCATTTGCCTCTTGGCTACTTTCTTCTTCACTGATGTCATTCTCCCTGCTACCTCTTGGCTTTTCTTCTTCACTGACGTCATTCTTGCTTGCTCACTGACGTCATTTTCCCTGCTTGCATTCCTTCATTTGCCTCTTGGCTACTTTCTTCTTCACTGACGTCATTCTCCCTGCTTGCACTTTCATTTGCCTCTTGTTTCTCTACTTTTTAAAATTTTCTCTCACGTTTCTCAATTTCTTTTCTGAGCTCTTCTAGCTCCTCTTCTTTACTCTCCCTCTCCTCTGTTCCTCTCTGCTCGTTCACTTTGGTCCTTGTCCTCTCTGCTCCTCCACCTAGCACAGGCCCAATCCCAACTGGGTTAGGAGGGGGTGGAAGGGCACTATCTCTGTCTGCTACTGGAGGATTTGCCAGTGTTGGATACAAGGGGGGCCCCATGAAAGGGTTGCTCTCGGAGAAAGTCCAGCCAGGCTTCTTCTTTTTTTCCCATCTCCATCTTTCCTCTCTGGTTCCACTTGCTTTACCAACAGTCCTCTTACAGCTTTATCTTTTGCACTTTCTCCTTCTTTCTCCCACTTTCTGAAATATTCCCACTTCCCTTTAACCCTCTTGTGTTTTCTTTCTTTACTTTCAAGTTGGCCTCTCACAGACTCCCATCAACAGGGAAATGCCCATCTGCCCATTTTGTCCAGTCTTCTGATTGGTTCAGTACCTCCCTAACATTTTTTTTGTTGCCATTACACCACACAACCCTTTCAGGTTCTCAGCACAGATCTTCTATCCTACTCTTACTATTTCCCTTTCCCATACTCTAACCCTTTGTTGAACTCTTCAGAAACAACTTCCAGCTTAACACGTCATACCACACTCACACAACTCTCACACCATGGGCTAAACCCCTGTTCAGTTAGTTAGTCAAGCACACAATTCTCTCATCCACATTCACTTAGTTCTATTCCCAAACACACACAGTAATCTCCCCTATTACTCGTCATTGCCTCCTATGCATACATATGTATCTTCTGCGGTTCCTCTATAGTCTCCATAGTCGCCATAGACTCTACACTATCTATACTCTCTACCGTATCTATAGTCTCACATGTCTATAGTCTCTCAGTGCCTATGGTCTCAGTAGTCTATGTAGTCCAGTCTACAGTATCTATACTCTCTACAATATCACGTCTCTATAGTCTCATTATTTTATGTAGTCATAAATGCTACAGTCTCTATAGACTGTACAGTCTTGCCACTTCCCATTCATATAGAATAGCACGTAGTGCACCTTATGATATTCTCAGTGGATCCCCGACCACATACAGTTGAAGTCAGAAGTTTACATACACCTTACCCAACTACATTTAAACTCAGTTTTTCACAATTCCTGACATTGAATCCTAGTAAAAATTCCCTGTTTTAGGTCAGTTACGATCACCACTTTATTTTAAGAATGTGAAATTTCAGAATAATAGTAGAGAATGATTTATTTCAGCTTTTTATTTCTTTCATCACATTCCCAGTGGGTCAGAAGTTTACATACACTCAATTAGTATGCGGTAGCATTGCCTATAAATTGCATAACTTGGGTCAAATGTTTCGGGTAGCCTTCCACAAGCTTCCACAATAAGTTGGGTGAATTTTGGCCCATTCCTCCTGACAGACCTGGTGAAACTGAGTCAGGTTTGTAGGCCTCCTTGCTCGCACACGCTTTTTCAGTTCTGCCCAAAAATGTTCCATAGGATTGAGGTCAGGGCTTTGTGATGGCCACTTCAATACCTTGACTTTGTTGTCCTTAAGCCATTTTGCCACAACTTTGGAAGTATGCTTGGGGTCATTGTGCATTTGGAAGACCCATTTGCGACCAAACTTTAACTTCCTGAAGTCGGAAGTTTACAAGACTGATGTCTTGAAATGTTGCTTCAATATATCCACATAATTTTCCATCCTCCTGATGCCATCTATTTTGTGAAGTGCACCAGTCCCTCCTGCAGCAAAGCAACACCACAACATGATGCTGCCACTCCCATGCTTCACGGTTGGGGGTGGCAGCCCCCCCTTGGGCAGTGCCGTGGCGGAGATCTTTGTGGGCTATACTCAGCCTTGTCTCAGGATGGTAAGTTGGTGGTTGAAGATATCCCTCTAGTGGTGTGGAGGCTGTGCTTTGGCAAAGTGGGTGGGGTTATATCCTTCCTGTTTGGCCCTGTCCGGGGGTATCATCGGATGGGGCCACAGTGTCTCCTGACCCCTCCTGTCTCAGCCTCCAGTATTTATGCTGCAGTAGTTTATGTGTCGGGGGCTAGGGTCAGTTTGTTATATCTGGAGTACTTCTCCTGTCTTATCCGGTGTCCTATGTGAATTTAAGTATGCTCTCTCTAATTCTCTTTCTTTCTCTCTCTCGGAGGACCTGGGCCCTAGGAACATGCCTCAGGACTACCTGGCATGATGACTCCTTCCTGTCCCCAGTCCACCTGGCCGTGCTGCTGCTCCAGTTTCAACTGTTCTGCCTGCGGCTATGGAATCCTGACCTGTTCACCGGACGTGCTACCTGTCCCAGACCTATTATTTGACCATGCTGGTCATTTATGAACATTTGAACATCTTGGCCATGTTCTGTTATGATCTCCACCCGGCACAACCAGAAGGGGACTGGCCACCCCTCATAGCCTGGTTCCTCTCTAGGTTTCTTCCTAGGTTTTGGCCTTTCTAGGGAGTTTTTCCTAGCCAATGTGCTTCAACACCTGCATTGCTTGCTGTTTGGGGTTTTAGGCTGAGTTTCTGTACAGTACTTTGAGATATCAGCGGATGTACGAAGGGCTATATAAATACATTTGATTTGATTTTTGATTTTTCTTCGGCTTGCAAGCCTCCCCCTTTTTTCCTCCAAACATAACCATGGTCATTATGGCCAAACAGTTCTATTTTTGTTTCATCAGACCATAGGACATTTCTCCAAAAGGTACAATCGTTGTCCCCATGTGCATTTGCAAACCGTAGTCTGGCTTTTTATGGCTGTTTTGGAGCAGTGGCTTCTTCCTTGCTGAGCGGCCTTTCAAGTCTTTCGTTTACATACATACACCTTAGCCAAATACATTTAAACTCAGTTTTTCACAATTTCTGACATTTAATCCTAGTAAAAATTCCCCCTGGCTGATTTATTTTGATTTTCCCATGATGTCAAGTAAAGAGGCACTGAGTTTGAAGGTAGGCCTTGAAATACATCCACAGGTACACCTCCAATTGACTCAAATGATGTCAATTAGCCTAGAATTTTCTGGAATTTTAGAAGCCATTTAAAGTCACAGTCAACTTAGTGTCTGTAAACTTCTGACCCACTGGAATTTTGATACAGTGAATTATACGTGAAATAATCTGTTTGTAAACAATTGTTGGAAAAATTACTTGTGTCATGCACAAAGTAGATGTCCTAACCGACTTGCCAAAACTATAGTTTGATTAACAAGACATTTCTGGAGTGGTTGTAAAATGAGTTTTAATGACTCCAACCTAAGTGTATGTAAACCTCAACTGTAGATACTTCTCATAACTAAATTAACACCTCGTGCTATTACCAGTGGTTCTCTGACCACGTAGACAGTTCTCACATAAATGCCTACAGAAAATTGTTATTGGGGCCTCTCCTTCCCCCACTCTAGCCTTCTCCTAAGAATAGCTCAAGCCTTGTTCTAAGACTAGTGGTACCCTTCTTCTACATCTTTATGATACATTTTATTGGTTTTATATTTTTTTGCATTTTTATACAAATTTATTTAAATTGCCTTACTGAAATTCAGTAGACATGTCCCCCAGAGGTTTACGGATCAAACTCTGCACTCTGTACAGGTCTATCAGAAAACTCCGCTGGGGCGGTCCCAACAACTGTCTTATATACAGCTATGCACAGACAAGTTATATTAGCATGTTTAGCATAATTAATTCATCACTACCAGTGGCTCTCACATTACTGACCAATACCGCATAAGGCTCTCTCTCTCTCCAAGTTGAGACCTTGAAACTGAGATACCTCGGTTGTTCCCATAGCAATATTCTGGCTGTACTGCCAATTTGAAGAACAGTGAGTGAGGATTCCTCCATACACGACCAGTCAGTCACCTGCATGAACCCATCTAATTGGTCACAAGAAGTAGCATTGATATTGATTCATTTTGATACCCTTTGATCCCCACTACCTTTCAGTGTTAAATTGTTGTCAACAAGACCAGAGTGAGGCCTAACTTTCAGTGTCAAGTTATTGTCAACAAGACTAGAGTGAAGCCAAAGTAGAAGGTAGCTCTTGTAATTCCACTCATCATTGAGACCTGTGCTCTGTCAAATATTAATCCACAGGTGGTCTGTCCAGTGCTGCGCTGGAAGCTCTAGAAAAGTTCTGGAGTTCTAGGAGACATCCTTCAAGTCAGCCACTATTGTCCATTTTGTAACGGATCTGTCAGAATCCCCTCTGCACATAAGTAACAGCGTCAGAATGTATGAAAGCCACCACTGACAGGGCAAGCTTTGGGTCAGGCGATGAGAGGAAAACACTTCTGTTGAGTGAATATAAGGATGTATCTCCCAGAAATGTTGTAGGCTTTTAATGAGTGAGTTTATAATGTTGTACTGATATACATTTTATCAATGAGGACCAATGTGGTATTATTCTATCCTTGGTATGAGCCTCCATAACTGCCATACATTTGCTCATGTACGTCTTATTACTATAATCTACAACTATTCAGTTCTATGTAGAGTATGCTAAGACACATACAATTACGTAGAATGTATGCACACATGACTGTAAGTCGCTTTGAATAAAAGCGTCTGCTAAATGGCATATATTATTATTATTATTATTATTATTATGAATTAGTGCATTTCTTGGCCCAACACCAGATCCGACTCTACTCTATGATATTACTAGGATTAAGTAGTAGCATATGGTAAACACTGTCTAGAACCCATCTATCCACTAGGTAGTAGTGTATGGTAAAAACTGTCTAGAACCCATCTATCCACTAAGTAGTAGTGTATGGTAAACACTGACTAGAACCCATCTATCCACTAGGTAGTAGTGTATGGTAAACACTGTCTAGAACCCATCTATCCACTAGGTAGTAGTGTATGGTAAACACTGTCTAGAACCCATCTATCCACTAGGTAGTAGTGTATGGTAAACACTGACTAGATCCCATCTATCCACTAGGTAGTAGTGTATGGTAAACACTGACTAGAACCTATCTATCCACTAGGTAGTAGTGTATGGTAAACACTGACTAGATCTAGATCCCATCTATCCACTAGGTAGTAGTGTATGGTAAACACTGTCTAGAACCCATCTATCCACTAGGTAGTAGTGTATGGTAAACACTGACTAGATCTAGAACCCATCTATCCACTAGGTAGTAGTGTATGGTAAACACTGACTAGAACCCATCTATCCACTAGGTAGTAGTGTATGGTAAACACTGACTAGATCTAGAACCCATCTATCACCTAGGTAGTAGTGTATGGTAAACACTGACTAGATCTAGAACCCATCTATCCACTTGGTAGTAGTGTATGGTAAACACTGACTAGATCTAGAACCCATCTATCCACTAGGTAGTAGTGTATGGTAAACACTGACTAGATCTAGAACCCATCTATCCACTAGGTAGTAGTGTATGGTAAACACTGACTAGATCTAGAACCCATCTATCCACTAGGTAGTAGTGTATGGTAAACACTGACTAGATCTAGAACCCATCTATCCACTAGGTAGTAGTGTATGGTAAACACTGACTAGATCTAGAACCCATCTATCCACTAGGTAGTAGTGTATGGTAAACACTGACTAGATCTAGATCCCATCTATCCACTAGGTAGTAGTGTATGGTAAACACTGACTAGAACTCATCTATCCACTAGGTAGTAGTGTATGATAAACACTGACTAGATCTAGATCCCATTTATCCACTAGGTAGTAGTGTATGGTAAACACTGTCTAGAACCCATCTATCCACTAGGTAGTAGTGTATGGTAAACACTGTCTAGAACCCATCTATCCACTAGGTAGTAGTGTATGGTAAACACTGACTAGAACCCATCTATCCACTAGGTAGTAGTGTATGGTAAACACTGACTAGATCTAGATCCCATCTATCCACTAGGTAGTAGTGTATGGTAAACACTGTCTAGAACCCATCTATCCACTAGGTAGTAGTGTATGGTAAACACTGACTAGATCTAGAGCCCATCTATCCACTAGGTAGTAGTGTATGGTAAACACTAACTAGATCTGGATCCCATCTATCCACTAGGTAGTAGTGTATGGTAAACACTGACTAGATCTAGATCCCATCTATCCACTAGGTAGTAGTGTATGCTAGAACTCATCTAATATATAATAATAATATATGCCATTTAGCAGACGCTTTTATCCAAAGCGACTTACAGTCATGTGTGCATACATTCTACGTATGGGTGGTCCCGGGGATCGAACCCACTACCCTGGCGTTACAAGCGCCATGCTCTACCAACTGAGCTACAGAAGGACCACACACCTATCCACTAGGTGGTGCGCTGACAAACTGCTTAATCTCTGCTCAAATGCGTGCCATCCAGTGGTTATGCTGTGTATTAACGTCAGGTGCACTAACCGTAACACAGAATACACAAACCTCCCTCATACATACCGGTATGCAACATGCATCTAATCAGTACATAGTCAGGTGTACTAACCGTAAAACACAGAATACACAAACCTCCCTCATACATATCGGTATGCAACATGCATCTAATCAGTACATAGTCAGGTGTACTAACCGTAAAACACAGAATACACAAACCTCCCTCATACATATCGGTATGCAACATGCATCTAAACAGTACATAGTCTTTCTAAAGGACCTTGTTGACCAGAGCTTTATTTAATCTGACCTAGTAAAATACATGGGAAAAGAACTCCAGAATGACACACATGATGATGCATATTAGAAGCCAAAGACCAACACATGCATACCATAAGTCATATATTTGTTTATTTAGCGTTGTCAACATTGTCACAGTTGAAGTTTTACAATAACTGGGGTCTTACTGACTCACTACTCACTGGACAAACTTGAATGCACATAGAAATGAGGCCACTCTTGTCTTTCCCTTTGATGAGTGTGTGTGTCTGTGTGCCTGTCTGCCTGTGTGTGTGTGTCTGTCAGTGTGTGTCTGTCTGTCTGTGTGTGCCTGTGTGCGTGTGTGTTTAGGAGGCAGTGAACGTTATAACAGTCTGTCTTTGAGATCCACAGCGAATGACAGTTCAGTACAGTTGGAGGCAGAGACAAGCGATATGTTCTGAATCATATATTTTCCACCTCTCATATGAGGTGACGGACACACCCCCCTGATCTCCACGGCAGATGTTGGATTACAGTAGTGATAATATACACACTATGTACATATCCCCTTTCTCCCACTTGGTCCCTTCTAATCTTCATTTGAGATAAACCACCTTTTTTAGAATTCCATAATCAACACTTCTACTCTCCTATTTACACAACCGTAGCCCTCGGCTCAATAATAACAGAAGTGCAATGGTGTTAATGTTTTGTTCTTTTTACAATGGCTATGTATATGCAGATGAAATAAATGCATGCTGAGCTCAAGTAACAATCAGCTTAACGTGGGACAGCCAGAGCAAGTCAACATCAGAAGATTCCAGATCTAAACCGAAATCTAATCAACTTTACAGGCTGACCTGGTCAGCAAGCTCACAGTGAAAAGGACACACGATGCATCAGGTCCATGCAGTGCATTGTGGGGGTACTTCTCAGACTGTAGATCACTGTGGACATTTCTTGAAGCACTACAACACATATCAAGATCAATGTATACATTTCCTTCTTTTTTTCTTTCTTTCTTTTGTTTTCACCTTGTCCGACCATTTCTGAGTTACAAAAGGAAAATATGAAATTATTAGAAAGATATTCAAGTGATTATTCATGTTCCAGATAAGGTATGTTTATCTGTCTAAATGTCCTTATGTTTTGTTATAGTATCATGGCTCTAATATGAAGGGACACGTGTTGAATCTAGTCTTATGGTTTCAGTTTCCTTAGTGAATGTTAAAATACATTTACACCCTGAATATTGGGAGAAACAGTTGACTCTAATGTACACATGATAATAGACTCTTATTTTGTAGAATGTAGAAAGTTATTTTACTTGACATATATCCCAGTTCCTTTGTTCCAATTGCACTTCTTTGCTGTATATTAGATCTACATTTTTTCAGATTTCCTGAAAAAAATGAAAGCGCTCCTTCATATGTGCTTATCCAGCAAAATAGTTATTTTCTGCCCAGAGGGAAGCGAATTCCTTTTTAAAATATATACACACATTCCTCTTTCCTTCCACCGTGAACTGTGTAAGTAAGTACATAATAAGTAAGTACATAATCTGAAATGAAAAATATATATTTTTCACCTGAATCTCTTCCTGGACAACATGATAACAGACTTGAACCCGTAGAAGGCCTACATTTTTTTTTTTACGTGATTGCACTTTAATTGCTATGGTAACACTGATTTGCTATAGAATGTGGAGAGGATAGCCTCACATCAATAACATTACATGCAACATCACTTATTAGACATTCCACTGAATTCCAGGACTGTGCTTCTCAGAGAACCATGAGAACAACCACACATTAAGCCACTGAGAGAGAACGACAGGGGTCCAAACTAAATAAATAAATAACGACAACATGAAAACATACAAAACAAACAGAAGGGACCCTTTGCTTGTTCTGAATGTACAAAATCAGTACGAAGATATTGCACGTACAGAATGATAAAAACAAAGTTGACAAACAAACAAATAATTCACTACATACTTATGAGCTTATTTTAGTCACTCAACTACTCAGGTCTTGCGAATAAAACAAAAATATAGTAAATTATGAAAGAAAAATAAATGATTATTGTATTTCGATTTGAAGAGTCAAGAATGCAGCTGCATCATTGGCATGAGACGTTACCAGCTCTACTGTGGGTCCATCAGTAAAGTCTCCGATAGGTGAGCTGAGCCAGCATTCAGCCAAGAGAAGCCTGTTAGCTCAACAAGAGAGCTGTGAGACATCTTCACTGCTATCTTACTACATGTCCTTACTCACTGTACTAAACATTTAAAGGAGTACTATACTGAGCTGAGTGGGACCCATCTACCCAGCAGATGAGCAACATATGCTCAGTAAATACCCATGCCAAGAAGTGTCTGTCCACTCTAAGGTTTTATACAGCACTAGTAGGGCCATGTGCCACAGCTGCATTCCTGAGTCTCTCAATGCTCTGGTTGGAAGGCAATCGGTACCAGAGCAGGTTATTGGCCTGCCTGACAATGTGGGTTCACGCCTCCTTTCCATTTATCCTGTTACCATAGAGTCAGTATAATACTGAGAAAGTTCATTTCTCGTGATAATAATAATGGTTGTATAATCTTATAAGGTACTTTACGCACAATATACTGTACATGAAGTCTGGACTAAATAGTTTATGCATTAGTAATTGGCACATTTATTAATGAGAGTTAGGAGACAACACGTAAAGCTGTCATCTACAGTAAATGCAGCACTAGAACTACTACCATTGAGACTGTTCCTCAGCTGTTAGCCTGTCCATTGGTTTAGGTATTGTGAAATGATTACACCTAGCTTTTCTACACTTCATGAATTCTACGAGAGGCAACAACAAATAGCATTCTTAAAAATAAAGAAAGGGTTTCACAAACCTCAAGAAAGCAGTGTTAAAGCTAGCATTGATTAAAAAGACTGTGTAATATAATATGCCATCATGACAGAGAAAACAGTCAGAAATGTTTTCCCAGGCCTGTCCCAAGTCCTTACACGACGGGAAGACAGACTATTGAAAGAACAGAGCAATGTAGAGCGGCCTACAGAGATGCACGGTTCTCTTCAGCCGTCACAGCCGGGTTTGGTGTGAGTTCACAGGGATTAGGAGGGTTTCCCCGTACAAAACGCCTCCCCTCTCAACCCCTGACAGAAAAAAAGAGGCCCCCACTCTAAGGTTTGAGCCGTGGTCCTTTGTGGAGGAATTGAGTCTGGTTTCCAAATGCATATTGGTGAGATGCTGAAATAGGGAGGGGATACGAGTGACTGTCAGAGGTCCATCTCAACCACAGCAGTGGAACACAGTGGACAGGCCATGGACAGTATACCCTCTGTCCCATTGGTGGATGAGTCTCTCTGTCTCTGTCTCTCTCTCTCTCCCTCTCCCTCTCTCTCTCTCTCTCTCTCTCTCTCTCTCTCTCTCTCTCTCTCTCTCTCTCTCTCTCTCTCTCTCTCTCTCTCTCTCTCTCTCTCTCTCTCTCTCTCTCTCTCTCTCTCTCTCTCTCTCTCTCTCTCTCTCTCTCTCTCTCTCTCTCTCTGGTCACACCACGGTGCTGATGCCACTGTGCTTGGTTTTGGACCCGCTGTGTGCAGGGCTCTGCTGCTGACTGTGGTGATGAAGGGCATGCTGGGAGTGTGAGGCATGATGGCCGTGGGTGCTGTGACTGTGCTGTGGTACAAGCGGGTGTTGATGTGAGTGGGTGGAGGAGGATGCGTATGCTGCCGGGTGCTGGTGGTACTGTGTGTGGGGCGGGGGGTGGTAGTGGTGGTGGTGGTGGTAGGGAGGGGGGTTCTGCTGGCAGTACTGGGAGTGGTGGAGCTGGGCCTGGGCTACCTGCTGGGCTGTGTGGTGGAGGTTGGAAGGATGGGGCGTGTGGGAGATGAGGGTGGGGTGACCGGGCGGAGGAAGAGGAGGATGGCTCTGGGATGAAGGCTTTGCCCGCTTGCTGCCGAAGAGCGACCCGAGGAGGGAGGAGGAGTTGGGGATGGTGGGGTGGCCCCGGGGCGGGCCCTCACTTCGGGGGGTTGTGGCTCTCCGGCGTGTGTGGGGGCTGCTAATGATGGACCCCTGTGGGAGAGAAGAAGGGGACATCATATCTATCTGTACCTTTAATACAACTGGACATTCACATGGTACCTCCTACTTGTCTAAACTACCATCATTTAGGCTACGGTACCCCCTCATGGAAATGGTGCTAATTGCCTGCATATTCAACAACAAGTTGCACAACGTTACAGACAGAGCATGCAAAAAAATGAACTAAAAATGCCATCTCATGATGGTGGACAGACAAATAATGAATGGAATATTAGTGTTATGGCCACTCTTGACAATGTTACAAATGAAGAAACCTACATTTCAAAACAAATCTCAAATTCATAACGTGTCAAATCTGTTCAATGTGTCTGTGAGATTTGAAAACTGAACCTTCATAATAGATGCATCAAAACTATACAGGCCTATACATATTCATATTGTTGAACACCTTCCAAACCTGCACAGAGTCCCACATGCAAATGGTTCAAAACAATGGAGGCAGAGGATCCACATGCAGAGGAGGTAACAGGCATACTCTCTATCCATATTAGGTTAGCATTCAACCAGACAGAGGAGGTAACAGGCATACTAACAGGTTAGCATTCAACCAGACAGAGGAGGTAACTCTCTATCCATATTAGGTTAGCATTCAACCAGACAGAGGAGGTAACAGGCATACTCTCTATCCATATTAGGTTAGCATTCAACCAGACAGAGGAGGTAACAGGCATACTCTCTATCCATATTGGGTTAGCATTCAACCAGACAGAGGAGGTAACAGGCATACTCTCTATCCATATTAGGTTAGCATTCAACCAGACAGAGGAGGTAACAGGCATACTCTCTATCCATATTAGGTTAGCATTCAACCAGACAGAGGAGGTAACAGGCATACTCTCTATCCATATTAGGTTAGCATTCAACCAGACAGAGGAGGTAACAGGCATACTCTCTATCCATATTAGGTTAGCATTCAACCAGACAGAGGAGGTAACAGGCATACTCTCTATCCATATTAGGTTAGCATTCAACCAGACAGCGGGAAGCAGCGATACTGGAGCTCTGGTTTGCACATTTTAAAAGAACTCCTTCTCCCCTGTTCTAGTTCCAACTCTATCCTTTATGTAATTCATCCACGTTTCAGAAGCCCTTCATTTGTTGCATGCTCTGTCCAAGGTTGTAAAGAGACCCTATAGATTTCTTTGAAAGTGGAATGACATTTTAAGGGTCCCCAGATTCTAAAACCAACACATGAACACATGGAATGAATAAATGATGATGAATGAAATCCACATCTTTCATATTGACTATTTCATATTGTGTGTAAAAAAGCCCATTGGTAATAGTTCTGATAGTGAGATATTGTAGAGATACTGCTGTAAAATAACCTACCTCCCTGAGCTTCTAATCTCTCTGGGCTTTCTTTCCATAGGACAGGCAGGGGACAGGAGAGGGACCAGGGTGGTGAGAGAGAGGAACCAGGGGACAGGAGAAAGATCATGGCTGGCAGAGAGGAACCAGGGGACAGGAGAGGGACCAGGGCGGTGAGAGAGAGGAACCAGGGGACAGGAGAGGGACCAGGGTGGTGAAAGAAAGGAACCAGGGGACAGGAGAGTGATCAGGGTGGTGAGAGAGAGGAACCAGGGGACAGGAGAGGGACCAGGGTGGTGAGAGAGAGGAACCAGGGGACAGGAGAAAGATCATGGCTGGCAGAGAGGAACCAGGGGACAGGAGAGGGACCAGGGTGGTGAGAGAGAGGAACCAGAGGACAGGAGAGGGACCAGGGTGGTGAGAGAGAGGAACCAGGGGACAGGAGAGAGACCTGGGTGGTGAGAGAGAGGAACCAGGGGACAGGAGAAGGACCATGGTGTTGAGAGAGAGGAACCAGGGGACAGGGGAGACACCAGGGCTCGCATAGAGGGAACAGGGGACTGGAGAGGGACCAGGGTGGTGAGAGAAGGGAACCAGGGGACAGGAGAGGGACCAGGGTGGTGAGAGAGAGGAACCAGGGGACAGGAGAGGGACCAGGGTGGTGAGAGAGAGGAACCAGGGGACAGGAGAGAGACCAGGGCTGGCAGAGAGGGAACAGGGGACAGGAGAGGGACCAGGGTGGTGGGAGAGAGGAACCAGGGGACAGGAGAGAGACCAGGGCTGGCAGAGTGGGAACAGGGGACAGGAGAGGGACCAGGGTGGTGAGAGAGAGGAACCAGGGGACAGGAGAGAGACCAGGGCTGGCAGAGTGAGAATAGGGGACAGGAGGGGGACCAGGTGGTGAGAGAGAGGAACCAGGGGACAGGAGAGGGACCAGGGTGGTGAGAGAGAGGAACCAGGGGACAGGAGAAAGATCATGGCTGGCAGAGAGGAACCAGGGGACATGAGAGGGACCAGGGTAGTGAGAGAGAGGAACCAGGGGACAGGAGAGGGACCAGGGTGGTGAGAGAGAGGAACCAGGGGACAGGAGAGAGACCATGGATGGCAGAGAGGGAACAGGGGACAGGAGAGGGACCAGGGTGGTGAGAGAGAGGAACCAGAGGACAGGAGAGAGACCAGGGCTGGCAGAGTGAGAATAGGGGACAGGAGAGGGGCTTTAGGGTTACATAACACTGGGGGGAGAGTAGGTGCTACAAGAGGTATTCACTGGCACCCCTGACTTTGGAAATAGAACCCCAAAGTAAAACTGCGGGTCTGGACATGGCTGAATGAAGGACAACAAACACCTGGGGGAGGGGTTGAGGGTACGATGATGACACAGGGATCAGAGGGAGGGAGGGAGGGAGGGAGGGAGGGAGGGAGGGAGGGAGGGAGGGAGGGAGGGAGGGAGGGAGGGAGGGGGAGGGAGGGAGGGAGGGAGGGAGGGAGGGAGGGAGGGAGGGAGGGAGGGAGGGAGAATAGTAGTAGAGTCATGCTTGTTTCTAGAAAAAGGGCAAACTGGTCACATGACCAAAACAAGAAATGTCTCCCATCTAAACAAGGCCAGCTTCAGAGGCAGGCAGCCCATGCATGCACACGAACTGAGGCAGGCAGGTTGTTAAAAGGCATCTGAGATAAAAAAAAAAATGATCATAACACTAAATTAACTGAGAGTCTATGAAGCAGAGGGGGGTGCAAGACCAAAAACAATGTACGGAGTGTTTTGACAGTGCACATCATCACATAGAGAGTAGCTTGGATACCAGCTGCTTCCAACTTACTTCCATATTGCTGTCTAGTGATCCTGCACTGCTGCGGCGCCCACGCTTGCCTGCCCGAGACATGCAATACCACAGATTAGAGATGGATAGGACAGCACTCCTGGATCAACTACAGAGGTTTAGGCAGCCCTCCTCTCCCCTAGGGGGCAGTGCAGGGGGTTGTGAGTAATACACTGGAAGCTGAGATAAATCTGGGCTGAGGTGAGATCAGGGGGTCAGGAAGAGTGTGGGGAACCGGTCGATAGGTAGGTATTACTGTGGCGAAGTTAAGTCCATTATTTTTTGCAGATTTGTTCAGAGATAAAGACAAACATTTGATCTGTGTACTTGTACACTATTCATATTATATATCCTAGATTTCTGATAATAAGCTTTCTAAAATACTCAAGTGATGCTAGAACGAATCTCCGGCATGGGCTCAAACTTAAAAGGACAAGGAAATCATTTTTGTAACATTAAGCTGAGGACATCTGCATAACTACAAAGCCTTTAGCAAAGTTTACTCTACAACTAGTGAAGATTATCTATCCAGTGTTTAAAACAAAATGGTCCTGATAAAATGTGACAACAGGGATTTAATGTTGTCACAAGATGTAGATTGTCATAAGGGCAGGTCACAGCTGTCTTTGAAGAGAGCCAACGGCAGTGACAGTCACGGAGGAGGAGGAACATCAAAAGCAATACAATGGCTGTTGCACATGAGATGTACGAGCAAATACAGAAAAGGCCCAGGGACAAACAGAGCGGTTTGCCACTGTTAGAGGCTCAGCCAATGGGATACAGGACCAGTCTTCACATATGGAGAAAGGAGAAAACCCAATGGGAATGGAAATATCAGGAAGTACATAATGAGATGGAGAATAACGAGAAAAGAAAACAACACAGGAAATGACCACACTATCATGCCACGTCCTGCGATTAGACAGTTAGGGCGTAACCATACACACACACACACACACACACACACACAGGAGGCTGGACACGCCACGTCGTTCTATCGACTTCAGCACTGACTAACCTTATCATATCAGTGTTTCAGTATCCAACATGACAAAGGACAAGGAGCAAATTCTTCCCAATGTGAGATACAGTAGGACTGTAGAACCCCTAGATGGATTTCATTACGTTACCATGATGTCTTAACATAACTGAGATCCAGAATGAATGACATGTCCTCAAGGTGCTGCGCATTAGAGTCAGAGATGCTATGTGAAGTACTGATATTCATGACAATGAGATGTTTGTTGTCATTTTGGAACCAAATCTCCTCTTTTGTCAGCTATTGTATGAGAACATATCCCCATTGAGTTCAGTGGGGTTGAATCACAGCAATGAGAGAATGACTGGTAGGGTGAGTGAATAAATGGTAGATTATTTGAACATATAACAAGCAAAAGCTCGTCATGAAATGTTTTGAGAAACAATAGGGATTTAAGAATGAGAATGTGACACGTAAGAGGTGCAAAAATCAAAGGTGTTCATTGAGATATAAAGTATATTTGGATTCAGATACAGGGAAGAGAGCCATCCTTCAATATCACTTTTCAGTGAACAGGCAAATCCTCCAAAGTAGGCCTATGGATAATATCATACCAAATAGCTTATTCATTTAGAAACGTGTCTTTTCCTATGGCACTCACCTACTTCTCGTTTCATATCCCAGGTTATGACAATGCTATTTCACATTGAGGTAGGGCACCAGTATCAGAAAATCATCTTGGGACTAAACTTAGAAAGGACCTTAAGCTCAATGATCCTGTGGAGTCTCACCCTGTCCAGGTATACTAGCCTTTTAGTTATTTCATAGGAACATCTCACTGGAACAATGGTTTGATTGATCATCAATACAGCTTAGGGGAGGAGGGAAGAAGTGTGACATTAATGCATGGTGCTCTAAAACACAGCGTTGGATGCTCTGAGTTATATCTCTATAGGACCAGTAAGGAGGTAACAAAACAGAGGGTCTCTCCCAGGAAAGGACCCTCTGGTGAACACAATGACGACCTTTGACCTTACCTGCTTCGGAGAGGTCGCGGAGGGAGCTGCTCAGGGCGCTCCTCTTCAGGCCCTCGCCCATGGTGTAGGTGTCGTCCAGACTGGCACGGTTCATGTTGCCGTTGCCAGCCTCCTTCTTCAGCCCAGAGCTCTGGGACATACTGGGCCTCACCACCCCTTTCTGCTTCTCCAGCTCAGCTGTATATCAACATACACATGATTTTATTTCACCTTTATTTAACCAGGTAGGCGAGTTGAGAACAAGAACACATTAACTGCTACCTGACCAAGATAAAGTAAAGCAGTGCGACAAAAACAACAACACAGAGTTACACATAAACAAAAGTACAGTCAACAACACAATAGAAACATCTATGTACAGTGTGTGCAAATGTAGAAGATTAGGGAGGTAAATGGGGAGAGAGTAAGGGGAGGAGTGTGTGTGTGTCTTTGTTTCAGTGCAAGCTTTCAGACACAAAATAGCTGTCCATTTCCTCAAATAATTTAATCACTGGCACTAGCCTTATTTTCTCATAGACTATTAGTATACATTCGGTAACTATTGCATATACATAGTAATTAAATGTTACATTGTTAGTGCACCTAAATCGTTTTGGACGTTTGCCTCGTTCTTAAAAATAGTGTTCTGTGTGCTTCGCTTTGATGAATCCCACAAACACAGTCCTCATCCTGGTAGCCATCCTGTGAACTCTATAAACAGTCCTCATCCTGGTAGCCATCCTGTGAACTCTATAAACAGTCCTCATCCTGGTAGCCATCCTGTGAACTCTATAAACAGTCCTCATCCTGGTAGCCATCCTGTGAACTCCATAAACAGTCCTCATCCTGGTAGCCATCCTGTGAACTCTATAAACAGTCTGCATCCTGGTAGCCATCCTGTGAACTCTATAGATAGTCCTCATCCTGGTAGCCATCCTGTGAACTCTATAGATAGTCCTCATCCTGGTAGCCATCCTGTGAACTCTATAAACAGTCCTCATCCTGGTAGCCATCCTGTGAACTCTATAAACAGTCCTCATCCTGGTAGCCATCCTGTGAACTCCATAAACAGTCCTCATCCTGGTAGCCATCCTGTGAACTCTATAAACAGTCCTCATCCTGGTAGCCATCCTGTGAACTCTATAGATAGACCTCATCCCGGTAGCCATCCTGTGAACTCTATAGATAGTCCTCATCCTGTTAGCCATCCTGTGAACTCTATAGATAGTCCTCATCCTGGTAGCCATCATGTGAAATATATAGATAGTCCTCATCCTGGTAGCCATCCTGTGAACTCCATAAACAGTCCTCATCCTGGTAGCCATCCTGTGAACTCTATAGATAGTCCTCATCCTGTTAGCCATCCTGTGAACTCTATAAACAGTCCTCATCCTGGTAGCCATCCTGTGAACTCCATAAACAGTCCTCATCCTGGTAGCCATCCTGTGAACTCTATAGATAGTCCTCATCCTGGTAGCCATCCTGTGAACTCTATAGATAGACCTCATCCCGGTAGCCATCCTGTGAACTCTATAGATTGGCCAACAGGATGAGGACTATCTATAGAGTTCACAGGATGGCTACCGGGATGGCTATCCTGTGAACTCTATAAACAGTCCTCATCCTGTTAGCCATCCTGTGAACTCTATATATAGTCCTCATCCTGGTAGCCATCCTGTGAACTCTATAAACAGTCCTCATCCTGGTAGCCATCCTGTGAACTCTATAAACAGTCCTCATCCTGGTAGCCATCCTGTGAACTCTATAGATAGTCCTCATCCTGGAAGGCATCCTGTGAACTCTACAGATAGACCTCATCCCGGTAGCCATCCTGTGAACTCTATAGATAGTCCTCATCCTGGTAGCCATCCTGTGAACTCTATAGATAGTCCTCATCCTGGTAGCCATCCTGTGAACTCTATAGATAGTCCTCATCCTGGTAGCCATCCTGTGAACTATATAGATAGTCCTCATCCTGGTAAAAATCCTGTGAACTCTATAGATAGACCTCATCCCGGTAGCCATCCTGTGAACTCTAACAGGATGAGGACCATCCTGTGAACTCTATAAACAGTCCTCATCCTGTTAGCCATCCTGTGAACTCTATAAACAGTCCTCATCCTGGAAGCCATCCTGTGAACTCTATAGATAGACCTCATCCCGGTAGCCATCCTGTGAACTCTATAGATAGTCCTCATCCTGGTAGCCATCATGTGAACTCTATAAACAGTCCTCATCCTGGTAGCCATCCTGTGAACTCTATAAACAGTCCTCATCCTGGTAGCCATCCTGTGAACTCTATAGATAGTCCTCATCCTGGTAGCCATCCTGTGAACTCTATAGATAGTCCTCATCCTGGTAGTCATCCTGTGAACTATATAGATAGTCCTCATCCTGGTAGCCATCCTGTGAACTATATAGATAGTCCTCATCCTGGTAGCCATCCTGTGAACTCTATAAACAGTCCTCATCCTGGTAGCCATCCTGTGAACTCTATAAACAGTCCTCATCCTGGTAGCCATCCTGTGAACTCTATAAACAGTCCTCATCCTGGTAGCCATCCTGTGAACTCTATAAACAGTCCTCATCCTGGTAGCCATCCTGTGAACTCTATAAACAGTCCTCATCCTGGTAGCCATCCTGTGAACTCTATAAACAGTCCTCATCCTGGTAGCCATCCTGTGAACTCTATAAACAGTCCTCATCCTGGTAGCCATCCTGTGAACTCTATAAACAGTCCTCATCCTGGTAGTCCTCATCCTGGTAGCCATCCTGTGAACTCTATAGATGGTTCTCATCCTGGTAGCCATCATGTGAACTCTATAAACAGTCCTCATCCTGGTAGCCATCCTGTGAACTCTATCAACAGTCCTCATCCTGGTAGCCATCCTGTGAACTCTATAAACAGTCCTCATCCTGGTAGCCATCCTGTGAACTCTATAGATAGACCTCATCCTGTTAGCCATCCTGTGAACTCTATAAACAGTCCTCATCCTGGTAGCCATCCTGTGAACTCTATAAACAGTCCTCATCCTGGTAGCCATCCTGTGAACTCTATAAACAGTCCTCATCCTGGTAGCCATCCTGTGAACTCTATAGATAGTCCTCATCCTGGAAGCCATCCTGTGAACTCTATAGATAGACCTCATCCCGGTAGCCATCCTGTGAACTCTATAGATAGTCCTCATCCTGGTAGCCATCATGTGAACTCTATAAACAGTCCTCATCCTGGTAGCCATCCTGTGAACTCTATAAACAGTCCTCATCCTAGTAGCCATCCTGTGAACTCTATAGATAGTCCTCATCCTGGTAGCCATCCTGTGAACTATATAGATAGTCCTCATCCTGGTAGCCATTCTGTGAACTCTATAGATAGTCCTCATCCTGGTAGCCATCCTGTGAACTCTATAAACAGTCCTCATCCTGGTAGCCATCCTGTGAACTCTATAAACAGTCCTCATCCTGGTAGCCATCCTGTGAACTCTATAAACAGTCCTCATCCTGGTAGCCATCCTGTGAACTCTATAAACAGTCCTCATCCTGGTAGCCATCCTGTGAACTCTATAAACAGTCCTCATCCTGGTAGCCATCCTGTGAACTCTATAAACAGTCCTCATCCTGGTAGCCATCCTGTGAACTCTATAAACAGTCCTCATCCTGGTAGCCATCCTGTGAACTCTATAGATGGTTCTCATCCTGGTAGCCATCATGTGAACTCTATAAACAGTCCTCATCCTGGTAGCCATCCTGTGAACTCTATCAACAGTCCTCATCCTGGTAGCCATCCTGTGAACTCTATAAACAGTCCTCATCCTGGTAGCCATCCTGTGAACTCTATAGATAGACCTCATCCTGTTAGCCATCCTGTGAACTCTATAAACAGTCCTCATCCTGGTAGCCAGCCTGTGAACTCTATAAACAGTCCTCATCCTGGTAGCCATCCTGTGAACTCTATAAACAGTCCTCATCCTGGTAGCCATCCTGTGAACTCTATAGATAGTCCTCATCCTGGAAGCCATCCTGTGAACTCTATAGATAGACCTCATCCCGGTAGCCATCCTGTGAACTCTATAGATAGTCCTCATCCTGGTAGCCATCATGTGAACTCTATAAACAGTCCTCATCCTGGTAGCCATCCTGTGAACTCTATAAACAGTCCTCATCCTAGTAGCCATCCTGTGAACTCTATAGATAGTCCTCATCCTGGTAGCCATCCTGTGAACTATATAGATAGTCCTCATCCTGGTAGCCATCCTGTGAACTCTATAGATAGTCCTCATCCTGGTAGCCATCCTGTGAACTCTATAAACAGTCCTCATCCTGGTAGCCATCCTGTGAACTCTATAAACAGTCCTCATCCTGGTAGCCATCCTGTGAACTCTATAAACAGTCCTCATCCTGGTAGCCATCCTGTGAACTCTATAAACAGTCCTCATCCTGGTAGCCATCCTGTGAACTCTATAAACAGTCCTCATCCTGGTAGCCATCCTGTGAACTCTATAGATGGTTCTCATCCTGGTAGCCATCATGTGAACTCTATAAACAGTCCTCATCCTGGTAGCCATCCTGTGAACTCTATAAACAGTCCTCATCCTGGTAGCCATCCTGTGAACTCTATAAACAGTCCTCATCCTGGTAGCCATCCTGTGAACTCTATAGATAGACCTCATCCTGTTAGCCATCCTGTGAACTCTATAAACAGTCCTCATCCTGGTAGCCATCCTGTGAACTCTATAAACAGTCCTCATCCTGGTAGCCATCCTGTGAACTCTATAAACAGTCCTCATCCTGGTAGCCATCCTGTGAACTCTATAGATAGACCTCATCCTGTTAGCCATCCTGTGAACTCTATAAACAGTCCTCATCCTGGTAGCCATCCTGTGAACTCTATAGATAGACCTCATCCTGTTAGCCATCCTGTGAACTCTATAAACAGTCCTCATCCTGGTAGCCATCCTGTGAACTCTATAAACAGTCCTCATCCTGGTAGCCATCCTGTGAACTCTATAAACAGTCCTCATCCTGGTAGCCATCCTGTGAACTCTATAGATAGACCTCATCCTGTTAGCCATCCTGTGAACTCTATAAACAGTCCTCATCCTGGTAGCCATCCTGTGAACTCTATAAACAGTCCTCATCCTGGTAGCCATCCTGTGAACTCTATAGATAGACCTCATCCTGTTAGCCATCCTGTGAACTCTATAGATAGTCCTCATCCTGGTCGCCATCCTGTGAACTCTATAGATAGTCCTCCTCATAAACAGTGAATTGGTAATGAGGACCAGCGGCTAGGAAGGGAGGGAGGGGCGGACAAAAGGAGGGAGGGAGAGGGGGACAGAGGGAGGGAGAGGGGGACAGAGGGAGGGAGAGTCGGACAGAGGGAGGGAGAGGGGGACAGAGGGAGGGAGGGGCGGACAGAGGGAGGGAGGGAGGAGTGGACAGAGGGAGGGAGGGGCGGACAGAAGGAGGGAGGGAGAGGGAGACAGAAGGAGGGAGGGAGAGGGGGACAGAAGGAGGGAGGGAGGGGTGGACAGATGGAGGGAGGAAGGGAGAGGGGGACAGAGGGAGGGGCGGACAGAGGGAGGGAGGGGTGGACAGAGGGAGGGAGGGCGGAACAGAGGGAGGGAGGGAGAGGGGGACAGAGGGAGGGAGGGAGAGGGGGAGGGAGGGAGGGATGGACAGAGGGAGGGAGGAGTGGACAGAGGGAGGGAGGGGTGGAGAGGGACAGAGGGAGGGAGGGGTGGACAGAGGGAGGGAGGGAGGGTGGGAGGGAGAGGGGAACAGAGGGACGGATGGAGGGGCAGACAGAGGGAGGGAGGGGTGGACAGAGGGAGGGAGGGGTGGACAGAGGGAAGTGTGGACAGAGGGACAGATGGAGGGAGGGGTGGACAGAGGGAGGGAGGGAGGGAGGGAGGGGGAGGGAGGGAGAGGGGGACAGAGGGACAGAGGGAGGGGCGGACAGAGGAAGGGAGGGGCGGACAGAGGGAGGGAGGAGAGGGGGACAGAGGGAGGTAGGGGTGGACAGAGGGAGGGAGAGGGGGACAGAGGGAGGGGCGGACAGAGGAAGGGAGGGGCGGACAGAGGAAGGGAGGGAGAGGGGGACAGAGGGAGGGAGGGGGTGGACAGAGGGAGGGAGGGGTGGACAGAGGGAGGGAGGGAGGGGTGGACAGAGGGAGGGAGGGAGGGGTGGACAGAGGGAGGGAGGGAGGGGTGGACAGAGGGAGGGAGGGAGAGGGGGACAGAGGGATGGAGGGAGGGGCAGACAGAGGGAGGGAGGGAGAGGGGGACAGAGGAAGAGCTAAAATGTCTGCTCACACTCTATCCTGTATTTCTCCATTTCCTGGACCTCGGCGATGGACTCCCGCAGGTCATCAGTAAACTTCTTGCGGTCCTGGGGGTTGGGCGCGTTAAAGTTGATGAGCACTTTGATGTCGGCACCTGGTATGGCTGATGTAAGCTTGATTCCATTCCCGTAATCTGGACAAGAGAAAGAATAAGCGAGCTAGAGAGAGACCTTTAAAACTAGGTCCATCGACCACAGATGAAGTTTAAAAGAGTACGTTCCCAAAATCTGTCTGATGTTTTGAAAGTATAAACAGTGTCTCATTCCATCATCACAGGACGGTTAGATGTATTTCTATGATAAATTAAACCCAGTGGGATGTACTATATACAGTGCATTCAGACAGTATTCAGACCAGTGAACTTTTTACACATTTTGTTACTCTACAGCCTTATTCTAAAATTGATTAAATTATATATATTTTTCAATCTACACACAATACCCCATAATGACAAAGTTCAAACAGGTTTTTAGACATTTTTGAAAATAAAAAAATTGACAAAAACCAAAATAACTTATTTACATAAGTATTCAGATTCTTTGCTATGAGACTCGAACTTTAGCTCAGGTGCATCCTGTTTCCATTGATCATCCTTGAGATGTTTCTTCAACTTGGTTGGAGTCCACCTGTGGTAAATTCAATTGATTGGACATGATTTGGAAAGGCAACACCTGTCTATTTAAGGTCCCACAGTTGACAGTGCATATCAGAAAAAAAAACAAGGAGGAATTGTCCGTAGAGCTCCGAGACAGATTGTGGCGAGGCACAGATCTGGGGAAGGGTACCAAAAAATGTCTTGAAGGTCCCCAAGAACACAGCGGCCTTAAATTCTCTCCCGGGCCAAATTTGGCCATAAGAAACCGGATTCTCTAGTCTGATGAAACCAAGATTGAACTCTTTGGCCTGAATGTCAAGCATTACGTCTGGAGGAAACCGTAGGCACCATCCCTACGGTGAAGCATGGTGGTGACAGCATCATGCAGATGAACGGAGCAAAGTACAGAGAGATCCTTGATGAAAACCTGCTCCAGAGCGGTCAGGAGCTCAGACTGGGGCGAAGGTTCACCTTCCAACAAGACAATGAACCTAAGCACACAGCCAAGACAACACAGGAGTGGCTTTGGGACACGTCTCTGAACGTCCTTGAGCGGCCCAGCCAGAGCCCAGACTTGAACCCAATCGAACATCTCTGGAGAGACCTGAAAATAGCTGTACAGCGATGCTACCCTTCCAACCTATTAGAACTTGAGAAGATCTGCAGAGAAGAATGTGAGAAACTCCCCAAATACAGGTGAGGCAAGCTTTTAACGTCACACCCAAGAAGACTCGAGGCGGTCATTGCTGCCAAAGGTGCTTCAACAAATTACTGAGAAAAGGGTCTGAATACTTATGTAAATGTGATATTTAAGTTGACATTTTTTATAAATATGCTAAAAATGTAAAAATCCAGTTTTTGCTCCGTTATTATGCGTTATTGTGTGTAGATTGATGAGAAAAAAACAATTTAATCAATTTCAGAATAAGGCTGGAAATGGTCAAGGGTCTGAATACTTTCCAAATGCACTTTAAGCATGCTGGGCTAACACATTGGGGAGATGGTGAATTGGGAGTGAGAGGTCTGTGGCCCTTACGCTGGTTCTCAAACATCAGAACCTGCATCCCATACAGAGAGAAAGACTGCCTGAAGCTGTATGTCACAGAGTTCTTCTTCTTCTGGAAAATCTTTGTCACCTGCACCCAAATAAACACACAAACAAACACACAGCCAAATACTCAAGTTATACTGTGGGGGCAAGAAAGAGAAAGAATACAAAAAGCTTAGACAGAGGTTTAAACTAAAAAGACTGGATCATTGTTGTTGCTGTGAGGCTAGAATGATCATATTCAGGACAGGATAGGAGAGAGGAAGGAGACGTACCACCAGAAGATCATTAAACAGGAAGATCTCCCGCTGGTGCAGGCCCAGCTTCTGGAGCTTGTTGGGGTCCGGCACTTCAAACAGCCGGCAGTAGCAGACCAGCCTGCGATGGGGCAGGGACAGGACCTAGAAGCCAAAACAGCAACATTACTCCCTAACACTCAGAGGTCAGGCACTGAGCTCAGGCCACAAAGAAATATGACCCCAAAATAGAACAGTTTTTACTCCTTAAATACAGTTATATTTTGGGGTCATATTAGAAATGCACACACGCAAGCGCACACACACACACACACACACACACACACACACACACACACACACACACACACACACACACACACACACACACACACACACACACACACACACACACACACACACACACACACACACACACAGCTATGCCAACAGGGACATAAAAACGGAAACCATGAGGCTCCATTTTAGGATGATTTAGTGTGAGGAGTGCAAAGGAAACGGCTTTTAATGATGTCTGAATAGTGTGCTACAAACCCCCTGGTGCTGCTGTTTCTCCTTGTTACATTATTCATCCTAATGTATTCATTGTCGTTTGGAGAGGTGGTTTCACCACCCTACTTTGTTTGGGAATCAGGGGGACACAGAGTAATTAGACTAGCTTCCCTTAGACCATAACACATCTGTCATCTATTCCCTCAAACAATGTGCTCATAAAAGTTCAATACCAGCAAATTAAAACGGTCTAAAACGGTCTGATTCATCCAATGAAAATTCATGAAAAGCAGGAGCTGGTAGATCCTTTTCCTGTAGAACAATATGATTATGTAATGTAAACAGTGTAATGTAGAACAATATGATTATGTAAACAGTGTAATGTAGAACAATATGATTATGTAAACAGTGTAATGTAGAACAATATGATTATGTAAACAGTGTAATGTAGAACAATATGATTATGTAAACAGTGTAATGTAGAACAATATGATTATGTAAACAGTGTAATGTAGAACAATATGATTATGTAAACAGTGTAATGTAGAACAATATGATTATGTAATGTAAACAGTGTAATGTAGAACAATATGATTATGTAAACAGTGTAATGTAGAATAATATGATTATGTAAACAGTGTAATGTAGAATAATATGAATATGTAAACAGTGTAATGCAGAATAATATGAATATGTAAACAGTGTAATGCAGAATAATATGAATATGTAAACAGTGTAATGGCAGTGTCATGTAGAATAATATGATTATGTAAACAGTGTAATGTAGAATAATATGAATATGTAAACAGTGTAATGTAGAATAATATGATTATGTAAACAGTGTAATGTAGAACAATATGATTATGTAAACAGTGTAATGTAGAACAATATGATTATGTAAACAGTGTAATGTAGAACAATATGATTATGTAAACAGTGTAATGTAGAACAATATGATTATGTAAACAGTGTAATGTAGAACAATATGATTATGTAAACAGTGTAATGTAGAACAATATGATTATGTAAACAGTGTAATGTAGAACAATATGATTATGTAAACAGTGTAATGTAGAACAATATGATTATGTAAACAGTGTAATGTAGAACAATATGATTATGTAAACAGTGTAATGTAGAACAATATGATTATGTAATGTAAACAGTGTAATGTAGAACAATATGATTATGTAAACAGTGTAATGTAGAATAATATGATTATGTAAACAGTGTAATGTAGAATAATATGAATATGTAAACAGTGTAATGCAGAATAATATGAATATGTAAACAGTGTAATGCAGAATAATATGATTATGTAAACAGTGTAATGTAGAATAATATGAATATGTAAACAGTGTAATGTAGAATAATATGAATATGTAAACAGTGTAATGTAGAATAATATGATTATGTAAACAGTGTAATGTAGAACAATATGATTATGTAAACAGTGTAATGTAGAACAATATGATTATGTAAACAGTGTAATGTAGAACAATATGATTATGTAAACAGTGTAATGTAGAACAATATGATTATGTAAACAGTGTAATGTAGAACAATATGATTATGTAAACAGTGTAATGTAGAACAATATGATTATGTAAACAGTGTAATGTAGAACAATATGATTATGTAAACAGTGTAATGTAGAACAATATGATTATGTAAACAGTGTAATGTAGAACAATATGATTATGTAAACAGTGTAATGTAGAACAATATGATTATGTAATGTAAACAGTGTAATGTAGAACAATATGATTATGTAAACAGTGTAATGTAGAATAATATGATTATGTAAACAGTGTAATGTAGAATAATATGAATATGTAAACAGTGTAATGCAGAATAATATGAATATGTAAACAGTGTAATGCAGAATAATATGATTATGTAAACAGTGTCATGTAGAATAATATGATTATGTAAACTGTGTAATGTAGAATAATATGATTATGCAAACAGTGTCATGTCGAATAACATGAATATGTAAACAGTGTCATGTAGAATAATATGATTATGTAAACAGTGTAATGGCAGTAGAACAGAAGCCTGCAAGCATATAGGTTACAGAAGTTACATCGTTTATTATTCTCCTAAATATATTCAGAACAACCTTTCAGCACTTCTCACCCCTAAAACATTCATGACTAATAATACCCACTCTAACAAATGCCCTCTGTCTGTGTGAGGTTTCTGTGCGTGTGTTGTGTGTGTGTGTGTGTGTGTGTGTGTGTGTGTGTGTGCGCGTGCGTGCGTGCGTGTGTGTGTGCGTGTGCGTGCGTGTGCGGCGTCTGTGTGGTCTGTTCCTGGCAGTCATATATGCCTGGCACAGCATACAGTGAGTAAATACTGCAGCTCACTAGCACCTAGGAATTTATATGTGTTGACTGTCTACAGGAGCATCAAAAGAGATCCTGCTCATCTCAGTAATAGGTGTGGGCTTTCAGGGGAAAGTAGACCCTTCATCCAACTAACGTAGTCTGAAACAACAAGTATCTACAGGACTTGGATGATTTTAGGCATCCTGATACAGTAAGACTGGGTGATGGTAGTTTAGGCCTAACACTAAATACAAGTACAGTTAGGGCCATCATTATTGGCACCCTTGATGAAGATGAGCAAAAAAAGGCTGTATAACATAAATAATACAAATACTGAGCTAGATTGTATGCTAAAAAAGTTTGAAAATTATATATTTTTAATACTAATAGAATTGCTCATCTCATCTCTGGACTTGAATCCCATTGAACACCTGTGGTTTGAATTGAAGAGGGCAGTTCATAAGAACAGAATCTCTATGGAGATCTAAGATCCCTCCAAATGTGTTCTCCAAATCTTAAAAAACATTTTAGAAAAAGGCTCAGTGTCGTTATCCTCGCGAGGCGAGGGCGTTGGAGCATTGAAAACAGGGGTTCCAATCATTTTTACCCCTTTCTCATAGCAATTGTATTAGTATAAAATAATATAATTTCAAAATTTTTGGAGCACACAATATACTTCAGCATTTGTATTATTTATTTTATACAGTCTTTGTTGCTCATCTTACATTTACATTTACGTCATTTACGTCATTTATCTTATCCATTTATCTTATCCAGAGCGACTTACAGTAGTGAGTGCAGACATATTTTCATATTTTTTCAAACTGGTCACCCCGTGAGAATCGAACCCACAACTCTGGCATGGCAAGCGCCATGCTCTACCAACTGAGCCACACAGGACCCTTCATCAAGGGTGCCAATAATGATGGAGCTGACTGTACATGCATAGCCCTGACTTACATATAAATTGTGGGTGAGGAAAATTAAACTCAACAAGAAAAGAAACGTCCTCTCACTGTCAACTGCGTTTATTTTCAGCAAACTTAACATGTGTAAATATTTGTATGAACATAACAAGATTCAACAACATAAACTAAACAAGTTCCATAGACATGTGACTAACAAAATATGGTCAAAATCAAATGTAACAGTCAGTATCTGATGTGGCCACCAGCCGCATTAAGTACTGCAGTGCATCTCCTCCTCATGGACTGCACCAGATTTGCTTTGAGATGTTATCCCACTCTTCCAAGGCACCTGCAAGTTCCCAGACATTTCTGGGGGGAATGGCCCTAGCCCTCACCCTCCGATTAAAATAGGTTCCAGACGTGCTCAATGGGATTGAGATCCGGGCTCATCGCTGGCCATGGCAGAACACTGACATTCCTGTCTTGCAGGAAAATACTCACAGAAAGAGCAGTATGGCTGGTGGCATTGTCATGCTGGAGGGTCATGTTAGGATGAGCCTGCAGGAAGGGTACCACATGAGGGAGGAGGATGTCTTCCCTGTAACGCACAGCGTTGGGATTGCCTGCAATGACAACAAGCTCAGTCCGATGATGCTGTGCCAACCGCCCCAGACCATGACGGACCCTCCACCTCCAAATCGATTCCATTCCAGAGTACAGGACTCGGTGTAACGCTCATTCCTTTGACGATAAACGCGAATCAGACCATCACTCCTGGTGAGACAAAACCGCGACTTGTCAGTGAAGAGCACTTTTTGTCAGTCCTGTCTGGTCCAGCAACGGTGGGTTTGTGCCCATAGGCGACTTTGTTGCCGGTGATGTCTGGTGAGGACCTGCCTTACAACAGGCCTACAAGCCAAACCCTCAGTCCAGCCTCTCTCAGCCTATTGCTGACAGTCTAAGCACTAATGGAGGGATTGTGCGTTCTTGGTGTACTCACAGGTGTGATGTTCGGATGTACTGATCCTGTGCAGGTGCTGTTTCACGTAGTCTGCCACTGCGAGGATGATTAGCTGTCCTCCCTGTCTCCCTGTAGTGCTGTCATAGGCGTCTCACAGTACGGACATTGCAATTTATTGCCCTGTCCATATCTGCAGTCCTCATGCCTCCTTGCAGCATGCCTAAGGCACATTCACGCAGATGGGCAGGGACCCTGGGCATCTTTCAGTAGAAAGGTCTCTTTAGTGTCCTAAGTTTTCAGAACTGTAACCTTAATTGTCTGCCGTCTGTGAGCTGTTCTTGTCTTAACGACCGTTCCACAGGTGCATGCTCATCAATTGTTTATGGTTCATTGAACGAGCATGGTACACAGTGTTAAAACACTTTACAATGAAGATCTGTGAAGTTATTTGGATTTTTACGAATTATCTTTGAAAGACAGGGTCCTGAAAAAGGGACGTTTCTTTTTTTGCAGAGTTTATATGGATGTTAATAGGGCTGTGGCGGTCACAAAATTTTGTCAGCCGGTGATTATCAAACAAATAAATATCGGGCTCACGGTAATTGACCGTTAATTAACATAAACAAATGTAGCATATCCTGGCTTCCACACATAGCCTACAAGCCCCTGATGCAGACCTTTGGAACATCTACATTTTTTAAAAGTCTAATAACAGTCTATCACAGTGCCATCCATTTTGTCACCAAAGCCCCATAAACTACCCACCACTGCGACCTGTACGCTCTCGTTGGCTGGAACTCGATTCGTACTCGTCGCCAAACCCACTGGCTCCAGGTCATCTACAAGACCCTGCTAGGTAAAGTCCCGCCTTCTCTGCTCGCTGGTCACCATAGCTGCACCCATCACGCGTATCAAGCGTTCCAGCAGGTATATCTCACTTGTCACCCCCAAAGCCAATTCCTCCATTGGCCGCCTCTCCTTCCAGTTCTCTGCTGCTATTGACTGGAACGAACTACAAAAATCTCTGAAACTGGAAACACTTATTTCCCCCACTAGCTTTAAGCACCAGCTGTCAGAGCAGCTCACAGATCACTGCACCTGTACATAGCCCCTCTATAAATAGCCCAATCAACTACCTCTTCCCCTACTGTATTTATTTATTTATTTAGCTCCTTTGCACCCCAGTATTTCTACTTTGCACACTCATCTACTGAAATAGGGTGCAGGCCAGGCAGCAGGCTGTTAGCCAACCTGCCAGCTTAGTGGAGTCTGCCACTAGCATAGTCAGTGTAGTCAGCTCAGCTATCCCCATTGAGCCCGTGTCTGTGCCTCGACTTGGGTTGGGCAAAACTAAACATGGCGGTGTTCGCCTTAGAAATCTCACTAGGATAAAAACCTCCACCATTCCTGTCATTACTAAAAGAGTAATGAGACCCCTCCTGTCTCAGCCTCCAGTATTTATGCTGCAGTAGTTTGTGTCGGGGGGCTAGGGTCAGTTTGTTATATCTGGAGTACTTCCCCTGTCCTATTCGGTGTCCTGTGTGAATCTAAGTGTGCGTTCTCTAATTCTCTCCTTCTTTCTTTCTCTCTCTCGGAGGACCTGAGCCCTAGGACCATGCCCCAGGACTACCTGACATGATGACTCCTTGCTGTCCCCAGTCCACCTGGCCATGCTGCTGCTCCAGTTTCAACTGACCTGAGCCCTAGGACCATGCCCCAGGACTACCTGACATGATGACTCCTTGCTGTCGCCAGTCCACCTTGCCATGCTGCTGCTCCAGTTTCAACTGTTCTGCCTTACTATTATTCGACCATGCTGGTCATTTATGAACATTTGAACATCTTGGCCATGTTCTGTTATAATCTCCACCCGGCACAGCCAGAAGAGGACTGGCCACCCCACATAGCCTGGTTCCTCTCGAGGTTTCTTCCTAGGTTTTGGCCTTTCTAGGGAGTTTTTCCTAGCCACCGTGCTTCTACACCTGCATTGCTTGCTGTTTGGGGTTTTAGGCTGGGTTTCTGTACAGCACTTTGAGATATCAGCTGATGTACGAAGGGCTATATAAATAAAATTGGATTTGATTTGATTTAGCAAATTTCAATTTACAAACAAAAAAATGACGTTTTCGTCTTTTGAGCTTCTAGTCATGAAATCTATGCAGCCTACTCAATCACCTTTTATAGCTACTGTTCACAGGCCTCCTGGGCCATATACAGCGTTCCTCATTGAGTTCCCTGAATTCCTATCGGACCTTGAAGTCAAAGCAGATAATATTCTAATTTTTGGTGACTTTAATATTCACATGGAGAAATCCACAGACCCACTCCAAAAGGCTTTCGGAGCCATCATCGACTCAGTGGGTTTTGTCCAACATGTCTCTGGACCTACTCACTGTCACAGTCATACTCTGGACCTAGTTTTGTCCCATGGAATAAATGTTGTGGATCTTAATGTTTTTCTTCATAATCCTGAACTATCGGACCACCTTTTATTACGTTTGCAATTGCAACAAATAATCTGCTCAGACCCCAACCAAGGAGCATCAAAAGTCGTGCTATAAATTCACAGACAACACAAAGATTCCTTGATGCCCTTCCAGACTCCCTCTGCCTACCCAAGGACGTCAGAGGACAACAATCAGTTAACCACCTAACTGAGGAACTCAATTTAACCTTGCGCAATACCCTAGATTCAGTTGCACCCCTAAACCATTTCTCATAAGAAACTAGCTCTCTGGTATACAGAAAATACCCAAGCTCTGAAGCAAGCTTCCAGAAAATTGGAACGGAAATGGCGCCACACCAAACTGGAATTCTTCCGACTAGCTTTGGAAAGACAGTACCGTGCAGTATTGAAGAGCCCTTACTGCTGCTCGATCCTCCTATTTTTCTAACTTAATTGAGGAAAATAAGAACAATCCGAAATTTCCTTTTGATACTGTCGCAAAGCTAACTAAAAAGCAGCATTCCCCAAGTGAGGATGGCTTTCACTTCAGCAGTAATAAATTAATTAATTCTTTGAGGAAAAGATCATGATTATTAGAAAGCAAAATACGGACTCCTCTTTAAATCTGCGTATTCCTTCAAAGCTCAGTTGTCCTGAGTCTGCACAACTCTGCCAGGACCTAGGATCAAGAGAGACGCTCAAGTGTTTTAGTACTATATCTATTGACACAATGATGAAAATAATCATGGCCTCTAAACCTTCAGGCTGCATACTGGACCCTATTCCAACTAAACTACTGAAAGAGCTGCTTCCTGTGCTTGGCCTTCCTATGTTGAACACTCTCTATCCACCGGATGTGTACCAAATTCACTAAAAGTAGCAGTAATAAAGCCTCTCTTGAAAAGCCTAAACGTGACCCAGAAAATATAAAAAACTATCGGCCTATATCGAAATCTTCCATTCCTCTCAATTTTTTTAGAAAAGGCTGTTGCGCAGCAACTCACTGCCTTCCTGAAGACAAACAATGTATACAAAATGCTTCAGTCTGGTTTTAGACCCCATCATAGCACTGAGACTGCACTTGTGAAGGTGGTAAATGACCTTTTAATGGCATCAGACCGAGGCTCTGCATCTGTCCTCGTGCTCCTAGACCTTAGTGCTGCTTTTGATACCATAGATCACCACATTCTTTTGGAGAGATTGCTGCTCCAGTTTCATCTATTCTGCCTGCGGCTATGGAATCCTGACCTGTTCACCGGACGTGCTACCTGTCCCAGACCTATTATTTGACCATGCTGGTCATTTATGAACATTTGAACATCTTGGCCATGTTCTGTTAGAATCTCCACCCGGCACAGCCAGAAGAGGACTGGCCACCCGCCATAGCCTGGTTCCTCTCTAGGTTTCTTCCTAGGTTTTGGCCTTTCTAGGGAGTTTTTCCTAGCCAAGCCAATGTGCTTCAACACCTGCATTGCTTGCTGTTTGCGGTTTTAGGCTGGGTTTCTGTACATCACTTTGAGATATCAGCTGATGTACGAAGGGCTATATAAAGACATTTGATTTGACAAATCTACAATATCTATTTCAGAAGAACACAAAAACATACTCTGAGTTGTCCTTATGTTAGGTCCTGTTCTGACTATGCCAAATGGCTGTGGGCTACACTATTTCGTTTATCAGACAAGATTTACTTAGAATTCCGTGGCTTTATTTTATATTATGTTATAGTCTGAAGAATACAATTGAACAAAGCTGAATAAAATAGAAAGGATATTTTCTCCAAATGATTTGCTATTCTGTGTTGAGCGGTTAACAAAGAAATAGGTACTCCTACTGTATATGCTTAATTTAGAGTTATTAATGTAACTTTAGTTGTTCTACAAACGTTGGGGTATACTTTGTAAGGCTACATGATGCGACGCTAATGATGATTTGAAAAAAGTCACTTGAAAGGTATGATCTCTGCTTTATTTTTTTGCGCAGGCTGTACACACTCCATCAGTCTCGCATTCACAATTTGACAAGTACTTAATGCTTCAAAAATCACTGTGACATCCCCTTTGTGTGGCCGTAATGCACCCTAAAAAAATCCATGTCTTTTCGGCCAGTGGCCATTGTGCCCTTGGCTCAGAGTGCTGTGTTGTGCCCTGCTCCGAAGCGCCTCTCACTCACATGGCTCTCCATCATGTGATCGCGTCTTTCTCACAGGCTACAAGTGAAGACAGACACATCGAAACGCAACTGCTCGTGTCCTTACCCAATTCCGAGGTGCATATTGAAGACATTGGAAGAACTGTCCACATTCACTTTTCATCAGCCAATAAGATGAGAAGGCCTAACGAACAGCAAAAGCACTAGCCTACGTCAATCTACTATCCCACATCGTACAAAAGTTGACCTATTCTATTCTGAGCAAGAAATGAATATTCCAAACATAGTCTGGGACAGTTGGGGATACGCTAGATGTCTGATAAACTATTGGGTATTTGGGTAAACTATTGGGTATTTGTTCACATTATAAGTGCAGCAATGCGAACGCGGCAGTAGGCTATAAGCGCAAATGTTCCATTAGTGGGAAAGCACCATTATCAAAAGTGACTGCAAATCTTGTCTTTACCTATACTAAATATATGAAAATATATGTATGACATTTGTTTTGATTTATCATGCACCTGTCTTGAAACAGGGGCAGAGGAAAAAATACATGTCATCTACAAATACATGTCATCTACATACACGTTGGATTCATTAAAACCTGTTTTTCAACCACTTGCAAATTTCTTGTCAACAAACTAAAGTTTTGGCAAGTCATTTAGGACATCTACTTTTGAGACTTTGTCATTTTTCCAACAATTGTTTACAGACAGATTATTTCACTTATAATTCACTGTATCACAATTCCAGTGGGTCAGAAGTTTACATACACTAAACGGAATATTCCAGAAAATGATGTCATGGCTTTAGAAGCTTCTGATAGGCTAATAGACATCATTTGAGTCAATTGGAGGTGTACCTGTGGATGTATTTCAAGGCCTACCTTCAAACACAGTGCCTCTTTGCTTGACATCATGGGAAAATCAAAAGAAATCAGTCAAGGGAATTTTTACTAGGATTAAATATCAGAAATTGTGAAAAACTGAGTTTAAATGTATTTGGCTAAGGTGTATGTATGTAAACTTCAACTGCATGCACTTAAATAGCGAATCGAAGATGCTTTTTTCGTGGTTCATTTTCATGCCAGCCCGGTAGGCTATACTCCTGTTGTAAAGACAAGCAATGTGCTTAATACTAGGAAAGTTGAGAAATAAATATAGTAGGCCTAGCCTAAAGAAAGCTGATGGGATCCTCCTCTTTTTAATAGAGGCCATAACTCTGTTTTCTCACACAATTGCATAGCCTATAGAAATGTTGTACAACATGCTCTCATGTAGTGTTTGATAAGATTTGGAATACATTTCCATTGATGTCAGAGGGATTAGAGGGACAATAGAGCGCTGAGTACCAGGCAGTTAGCATGTTTGGTAGGCTACTAATGACCATCAGCAGTATCAGAGCTTGGAGAAGCCTAAGTACTGTGACTAAAGGGTCATGTGGAATTTGACTGCCTTCATGACTCGTGACTGCCGGTAATATGGTCACCACAACAGCCCTAGTTGTGGTCACATGGTGGTTACATGAAAACTGTGAATATGTACTTACACATCCTAGACCGTGGTGGAGAGATCCAATCTGCATTGAAAGGACAGAGAGAAGATCAAAAAGAGAACCTCATTACTGTTTATGTGCTTACAGGACATCACCTAGATCATGTTACATATCAATGCAGTACATTAGTCACATTACATCTCATAGGTCATCTCATTGATGGGGTCATACACACTTTTTCCTCTAAAGGTGTATGGTTACAGCCTGGTCCAGGATTAGTCTGGCTGTGTGTTTATGAGCCATCTACACTACGTACAAACCACCCTCATGAGAACCTCAAAGTAGAGTCTCAGTATTGCAGTTGTCCTGTAGGTCATTTGACAGTCAGTAATGAGTTGAATGAGGTGGTTTAAACCAGTGTCTCCTAATCCTGGTCCTTGAGTAACCCCAACTGTACACAGATTCTGTTGTAGCCCTTGACAACCACACCACATTCAACTCATTGAGGACTTGATGATTAGTTGACAAGTTGAATCAGGTGTGCTTGTCCAGGGTTAATATAAACATGTGTACTGTTGGGGGTAGTGGAGGACCAGGGTCTGGAAACACTGGTTTAAACAACAGAGGTGAAATCTAGTCCTCCAGGTCTACAGTAGCAGTGGGACAGATACAGGTAACTGACTAAATAAAGGACACCAACATCCACCAGAACAGCTTCAGTGTATAGATTCTACAAGTGTCAGGAAGTATATTGGAGGGATGTGACTCCATTCTTCAACGAGAAATTATATCATTTGGTGTTTTGTTGATGGTGGTGGAAAACTGTCTCGGGCACCACTCTAGAATCTTGCATAAGTGTTCCATTGGGTTGAGATCTGGTGACTGACACAGACACAATGACCCTAAGCATAATGGGATGTTAATTGCTTAGTTAACTCAGGAATCACACCTGTCTGGAACCTGCTTTCAATATAGTATGTATTTACTCAAGTGTTTCCTTTATTTTGGCAGCTACCTGTAGATTGTTATAGGACAGAAGTCTAATGTGGATTTTAATGGCCAGGTTCTTCACTGTACTGTGGGTCCTCTGAGGGTTTTGATACTGCTGTTTAGTGATGATGAGGGATCATTTTTCATTGCATTACATTATAGCATGTGGTGAAGGAGCGATCGCTTTCTGCTCCACTACTGGGAGATTTAAGGAGTCCATCATCATGATAAATCCGTCCGTCTGGAGCTTCCTGGGGTATAAGGGTTAAATACCTTTAAATTCATGCTGTCACTGAGAATCTCAGGCCTTGTTCCCCTGTATCATTACATGACTGAAATGTAATTCATGGCTACAGGTACAGGCTAGGCTTCTTCACTATATGCAGTACTTCACTATATTAAGTATTGAGGCATTAATGAGACACATTGGTAACACGGAAGAACAACATTCAACAAACTCTCTCTCTCTCCAAGTGAGGGAAGGTTATGAGAGTTCATGCTTCATTAGACTGCAGAGGCCGAGCTCCCCACTTGTGGCATCAAACCCCTGCAACTTATCCAGAATGCCACAGCAATCTTCCCAAGCTCTCCCATGTCATGTCACCTGCTCCTCCGCACACTCCACTGGCTTCCAGTCGAAGCTCACATCCACTACAAGACCCTGTTGCTTACCTACAGAGCAGCAAGAGGAACTGCCCCTCCCTACCTTCAGGCTATGCTCAAACACTTCATCCCAATCCGAGCACTCCGTTCCACCACCTCTGGTCTCTTGGCCGTCCCACCCTTACAAGAGGTCAGCTCCCACTCAGACCAGTCAAAGCTCTTCTCTTTCCTGGCACCCCAATGGTGGAACCAGTTTCCCTCTGATGCTGGGACAGCAGAGTCCCTTTATTGAGGAAAAATGTACTTACTGGGACTGTGAATTGTGGTTGTCTCACCCAGCTTTCTTAAGATGAACGCACTAAGTCGCTCTGGATAAGACCATCTGCTAAATGACTAACATGTCAAATGAGGTGGCTGACACCTCTCAAGGGCCGTGGGTGTATTAAAGTCACCAGTGTGAAGGTCTCAGAGTCAGACATGACTCATTACTCTACAGTACTACAGCCACAGAACCCTGCAGCTGCCAGTGGACTGCCAATATAGTACTGCAGAAGCTCTCCTCTTTCTGTGAGGGTTTGCACACCAACAGCAGAAGAGGTGATAACTTTAAATATGAAAACGTGTGAAGACACAACACTATCTCTCTCTCTCTCTCTCTCTCCATTGATAAATGCACTTCTTTGGCCTGTATTTGACAAGCCGAACACAATAGTTAATCGTAGTGCTATGGAGTGACACATTTCATTAAGATGACCAGTCTTTCCCGTGTAAAACCCAAGGGCATTTCCGTCATCTGCCTTGGATCAAGTGCTCTGCAAAAAGTGCTGTAGAAGAAGGGTTTTAGTTAAGTTCCTCACCGGTTTTTTGTTGCCCACTATGAGTTTCTCCACCTTCTGGACTTGAGACACATGGTCCTCGTTGGTCTTCAGCTCCCTCTTCCTGATCCTCTCATAGATTCCTACCAGAGTTTCCCTGGGGATGTCCTCCCCATCGTCCACCCCTGGGGAGGAGAGCAGACAATGGTTACACACACTCTCACTCAGAGACAAAGTCACACACACGCATGGACCCAGGCGCACCACGCATGGACCCAGGCGCACCACGCATGGACCCAGGCGCACCACGCATGGACCCAGGCGCACCACACATGGACCCAGGCGCACCACGCATGGACCCAGACGCACCACGCATGGACCCAGGCGCTCCACGCATGGACCCAGGCGCTCCACGCATGGACCCAGGCGCACCACGCATGGACCCAGGCTCACCACGCACGGACACAGGCGCACCACGCACGGACCCAGGCGCACCACGCACGGACCCAGGCGCACCACGCACGGACCCAGGCGCACCACGCACGGACACAGGCGCACCACGCACGGACACAGGCGCACCACGCACGGACACAGGCGCACCACGCACGGACACAGGCGCACCACTCACGGACACAGGCGCACCACGCACGGACCCAGGCGCACCACGCACGGACACAGGCGCACCACGCACGGACCCAGGCGCACCACGCACGGACACAGGCGCACCACGCACGGACACAGGCGCACCACGCACGGACACAGGCGCACCACGCACGGACACAGGCGCACCACGCACGGACCCAGGCGCACCACGCACGGACCCAGGCGCACCACGCACAGACCCAGGCGCACCACGCACGGACACAGGCGCACACACACGCAACTTCATGCACACACTTTGTTCTTGAAATTGAGAGGGGAAAGTAGAGTGAGATTATGAATCCCTCTTAACCAATTACTTATGGTTGTTTTCCCATTACTGACACTCATCACGATAGATTATGAATTATCCCACCATGCTTTATTTCTCAAATAAAATCTCAAATGGCAAAATAAGACAAATAGTTTAATGTGCTTCTATCACACTGCTCACCCAATAATAAGAAAAGCTAATGTGATTATGCTAATGTGGTTATGCTAATGTTGTTATGCTAATGTGGTTATGCTAATGTGATTGTGTGAAGGAGCAAGTAATCAGTTGTAACACATTTCTTCACAATTCATATTTATCACTCTTTTATAACATCAACAACTCAAACAGCCCCGACTCAGTCACAGCCTGCTTTGTCAACTTCCAGAAGGCTGACCAGACAGTGGAATGTCATTTTAACACAGGTGACATGTGACAAATTCTTCAGATAGTCGACATGTTGCTGTCACCCTACCGGTGAAAAATATATTATTTTCATCTGTGTGTCATGAAATAGTTGCATTTGTGATTGAAATGCTGATTACGTAGCACAAATAAACAGTGTTGTCGTGACACGTGTCAGAGTAGTGACATTCTGTCTGTGGACAGTGGAGCCAGTTCCAGTTGTGATTGATCATTCTCTGCCTTGCTACATTCATGCTGTGCTTAACCTCGACCCCAGGCTATTATGCACAGTGCATATAAGCCTGGTACAGCAACGATTCAAAGTTGGCCTTACTGGGAGTGACCTTAGAATTCTAGTATTTGTCATAAAATTTTGGCGAATCACACAACTACGAGGCGTGGCTCTGTTCATGAGATATTATAGCGTACAGGGGAGGGTTAGAGGGAAGGTGTTGTGGGAGATGATTGGTTGGTAGGTTATGCCGATTAAGGCAATGCCTATGTGCCAGGAGTTTCTCCCAGTCTGTCTGTAATGGCTATCGAAGGCCAAGTTTGGCACGTTGGTCCACCAGACTCTTTGTGCATTTGGGCGGAAGTGTCGAGATTATGTTGAACGAGTGGATGTGTGTTTTCTTATTTTCTACAGATACATGATAGTGGAACATGCTCAAGTGTTTTTTATTCAATATGCATTGTTGAAAGGGTGAAGCAATCGTTTTGTGAATGTCCCGCACTCACTTTATGCGGTTTTTATTATTTATTTTCTCTTAAGTATATAGAGGACAAAGTCTCAGTTTTGACTTCAGAAACCCTGACATTTCCCCTTCTCTCTCTCACCTCTGAGATTCTTAACAAAGTCCTCCAGCTTCATCTTCCTCTCTGGCTTGACGTTGGGGCTGTACATATCAGTGTTGAGGAGGATGATGGCGAAAGCCAGGATGAAGATGGTGTCAGGGTTCCGGAACTGGCGCACCACCGTGGGGTTACAGATACAGTAGCGCTGACTGGAACACAGACAAACAGGAAAGAGAGATGACATCACATTCAGAGATTGAAAGAGTTATGGAGACGTTTGATATAGAGAGCCATCATAGAATGCAGCAGAATGTTAAAAGCCTTATAGTCCACACAATGTGGACATTTGTCTTGTTGACTTGCTGGTGAAAACGTGTTCAGGCCAGGATACAATGCATCAGAGGATGGTCAATAACTGTGACCATTGTGTGTCTACCCTGCCGTCATATTGCAGTATCGTGTGTGTCCCATGCCATCATATTGCAGTATCGTGTGTGTACCATGCCATCATATTGCAGTATCGTGTGTGTACCATGTCATCATATTGCAGTATCGTATGTGTACCATGCCATCATATTGCAGTATCGTGTGTGTACCATGCCATCATATTGCAGTATCGTGTGTGTACCATGTCATCATATTGCAGTATCGTGTGTGTACCATGTCATCATATTGCAGTATCGTGTGTGTACCATGTCATCATATTGCAGTATCGTGTGTGTACCATGTCATCATATTGCAGTATCGTGTGTGTACCATGCCATCATATTGCAGCATCGTGTGTCTACCCTGCCGTCATATTGCAGTATCGTGTGTGTACCCAGCCGTCATATTGCAGTATCGTGTGTGTACCATGTCATCATATTGCAGTATCGTGTGTGTACCATGTCATCATATTGCAGTATCGTGTGTGTACCATGCCATCATATTGCAGTATCCTGTGTGTACCATGTCATCATATTGCAGTATCGTGTGTGTACCATGCCATCATATTGCAGTATCGTGTGTGTACCATGTCATCATATTGCAGTATCGTGTGTGTACCAGTCCTTTAGCCAACATGGTGTTGTGAGCAAAGCTATCAGTGACTTGCATTTCCATGACTTTGGTCAACGTCAGAGCAACTCTATTTGAAAATGTAATACAAAATAGAAAATAACAACGTCTCTCTCGTGACATATTTTCCAAAACTATTGTGCAGTACTCTAGCCATTACAGTAATGCTAAAACAGATCTGTGTACCCCTCTTGGCCAAACCCCTTCAGTATATGCTTCTCTCACCGGTATGTATCTTTATTCCAGTACATCCTTAACCTATGAATTATCCTCTGTTGTCTCACCTGTAGGCTTCAATCAGGCGCTCCACCTTCTGGGCCTCTCCCTGGACCCGGATGTGATTCTGGAACTTCCTCAGTGCCTCGTCCAGCTCCATCGACGAGAAATCCATCTCATCTACCACACAGCTGGAACACACAACCAACCAACCAACAATTAATTCACTAACCCAAAAATATATCGTTGATCAATGATTTGTCTAGTATCTCATTTACTTCCCAGATTTTAAAAAACAGATCACAGGGGCATTCTGTGCACAGCAGTTCAAGATTTGTCTAAATCTGACAGGTAACTCTCTAATAGTCCTTTGATAATGACACAAAACATATTTGAGAGGCCAAGTGTGAGGAGCACCAGATTGTTCTTAAATGTGGAGATCTGCGTGTTTGAGATAGGGTGACTTTGGGGGTTTTCTAGTCCTATTGACACAGTCAGTCATCTCTATCGCCTGTAGCATGTTAATGAGTCCAGCCTGTACCTCCCTCCCTCTCTCTGTCCCTGAGCAGCAGATTGTGGACATTCTACCAGGCTGGCCCAAAGCCACAGATATACAAAGTTGAAATAAAAAATCGAATAAAATGTGTTCGTCACGTTCACAGCAGGTATAAAACGTGCGGTGAAATGCTTGCTAGCTTCCTCAACCCCGCAGTACAAATCAGCCATCTTTGTTTAATATGTTGAATTGTAATGGCCACAATGTTAGTGCCAACTGTTCCAAGGCAATAACCTCTCAGTTAGGGGAAACATTTGGAGCAGTGAGTGTGAAGATGGAGGATAGTTTGCTGAACTCTGTACAGTTCATCTATTGTTCTGGCCTGTCCTACAGTATAACACTCTCTGTGCAAGGCACTGGAATAACAAGGTTATTCCCCTGTGACCTCCCACTCCAAGGTGGATTGATAGACTATAAAGAGTGTCCAGAGATGTTCCTGGTCAGGTCACATGACCTGGCCTTTAAAAATGACCAATTAACAGTACTCACTCCAGGACGTCTCTGTTGAACTGTTTCTGCCGGTTGCCCAGGAACTCTCCAATCATCTGCCTGCTCAGGCCCTTTCTCTGAAGCAGGAAGTGAGCCACACCCACAGGCGTGTCTGGGACGAACCCTCTCTCAGTAAGGTACTGGACACCCTTTTCTGGCTTCCTGCAGAGACACACATATATAACCAGGCGTGTCCTTATGCGGCCTATCCAATCATTTTACAGAGCCAAGGGTGGTGTTTGATTCTGACTGATAGGAAGTGTCCTCAGCAGGAAAACGGTGGACAATGGAGCAACACTGTCTGGCTGTATGTAGTAGAGGATAAACGGATGGACTGTAAAATAAGTTGAATAAGTAGACATATAAATATGCAAAGAGATGACACAAATGCCCAAATATATGACTTAGCCTATAGGCCTATCTTACACAAATGCATTTTCAATTTTTCCATTTTAATAGATCCTCTTATCCTCAACATGAATTAAACTTATATTGTGTGGCACTCATACAACCGTGATTACTGTAGGTAGGTCACCTCGGTTCAACTACCAGGACCACTCTACAACATCAACAGCTCATTGACCCCAGCTCATGACACCAATCAGTGGTCAGCCACATCAGCACTTTGTCAGAGCCGAGCACCTACTTGTTGAAGAGGTTCAGGCCGATGCGATAGTGCCTCTTGCGGATCACATCGTTGCTGAAGACCGGTGAGTCCCAGCTGTTGCGTGTCTCTTTGTGGTACGTCTGCTTGCTGAGTGTCTGTTCCCTCAGGCTGTCCCGGGACGACGACTCAGAGCTGCAGTTGATGGTGTCGTTGGAGTTAGACGTGCTGTTGATGCTGTCGTTGTCCCCATCCGAAAAGTCAGACTCAGACTTGCTCTGCCGGTTGGCCGAGCCGTTGATGGCCAGGTGGCTCTCCAGCGCCCTGTGGCGGTGGCGGAGGGGTGCCTCGTCGTCCCGGGAGGGCCCTCGTGGGGGCGGGCCATGAGAGATGTGTTTGGGGCTGGCCTGGGAGGATGCCACGATGTGCCCTCCCCCGTGAGACTCGTAAACAGGTGGACGTTTGATGGAGCTGCGGTCAGAACGGTCGCTGTGTTCGGCAGAGCTGTCGCTGGGCGGCTCGATGGTCAGCAGGGGGAGGTGGAGCCTCTGTTCCTGGCACTCCAGAGAGGGAGTGCTGCGGCAGCTGGTGTCCGTGTCATGCTCCTCATCCTTGGGGTCCAGTGGCCAGTAGTCTTGGGAGGAGTTGGCCGAGCGCAGGCGGAGGTCTGACTCAATGCTGGAGGGCTGGTCACCAGACCCCCGCAACAGCCCCATGGAGGGAGACAGTTCCTCCTCGTCAATAAACAGAGTCACATCGCTGTAGGATGCCATCATGTCCTCTCGCTTGCGTCCCGTCGCCCCGCGGTGAGGCTTCACCTGATAGGCCACCTCCCTCTCCACCTCGGGGCAGCCCAAGGCCTCTGGGTCATGACCCTCATCGCCCTGCAGGCTGCGGCAGTTCAAGGCGTCGTCGATAGACTCGGCCAGAGACTTGACCTGCCTGGAGAAGGCATCCTCCAGCTCTGTGATGGCATCTGTTAGGTGGTTCTGGGAGGCCGGGTGTGATGCCATGTTGGCCTGGTGGTGGACCTCCATGTCCCCACACTCTGACTGTACCAAGGCCAGGGGGGTGCCGTCATTTGTCAGGGACACTTGTTTTCCCTCAAAGTAGGAGCTGTGGACTTTCTCAGGGCCCTCGAAGGAGAACTGCATCCTCATATTGGACAGGACGATGCGTCGGGACATGCGGTTCTCAGACATACAACTCCTGAGACGTTCAAAGTTTTTGTTCATCTGGTACTGACGGAAGGCTGTTTGGATGGTTCGGGCCGCATGCCGGGTTATGAAGCGTCCTCCATATTTACGCTCCAGCATCTCCACCTGACGGATAATAACATCATGACTATAACACAACAGCCCTTCACAAATGAGGACCCATGCTCATACACACGTGGGGCTGAATTGAGCTTGTCGAGGGACAATTACTATAATTTGATAGTCATACAAATGTACAGGATGAGCAGAGAACCTGTAGTAAATGCTTAGTTAGGGTGTGTGTAGTGTGGTCAATGATACAGTCGTTCAGTAGGGCAGATATTAGGTGACGACATCTGTATAGATGTTGATGAGTGTGTCTGCAGACAATCAGACTGGGGCCAGGGTACTCTACCTGTTTGTCCTGGAGGTCAGCCGACAGCTCATAGCCCTCTGAGTGTGAGCGGGAGCGTTTGATGGCCTCTTCCTCTGCCTGCTTGCGGAGGATGGACTGGGAGTGCTGGAGCTTGGGCCTGCGGGGAGGCCGCTGGGGGCCGGGCTGCACTCCGTGTCCGTAGAGGGGGCCCTCGAAGCGGTCTGGGCTGATCACTGGGCCCCTGTAGCTGGCTCCACCGTCGCTTTCACTGGGCCGCGCATCCCCCTCCACACTGCAATAACAGACACATAGAGATACACAGTTACTCTATTGCAATGACACAGACAGAAAGAGTTTCTCAAAGTTTTCATCCGCCTCCACACTGCAGTGATACAGAGAAACACAGTCATTCAAAGCTTTCATATCCTGTGCCCATCCACTGGTCTCCCAGTACTCATACCATACTGACACTCATCAAGTAGTCATCTCATCCATTACTCCTCTAGAACCCATTCAGGACAGTAAAGTACAACCACCACCAACATTGACCATTCAGTACTAATTTGGAACTGTCATTCTTTCATTTAGTTTATTTCACCTTTATTTAACCAGGTGGGCTAGTTGAGAACACCTTTATTTAACCAGGTAGGCTAGTTGAGAACACCTTTATTTAACCAGGTAGGCTAGTTGAGAACACCTTTATTTAACCAGGTAGGCTAGTTGAGAACACCTTTATTTAACCAGGTGGGCTAGTTGAGAACACCTTTATTTAACCAGGTAGGCTAGTTGAGAACACCTTTATTTAACCAGGTAGGCTAGTTGAGAACACCTTTATTTAACCAGGTAGGCTAGTTGAGAACACCTTTATTTAACCAGGTAGGCCGGTTGAGAACACCTTTATTTAACCAGGTAGGCCAGTTGAGAACACCTTTATTTAACCAGGTAGGCTAGTTGAGAACACCTTTATTTAACCAGGTGGGCTAGTTGAGAACACCTTTATTTAACCAGGTAGGCCGGTTGAGAACACCTTTATTTAACCAGGTAGGCTAGTTGAGAACACCTTTATTTAACCAGGTGGGCTAGTTGAGAACACCTTTCTTTAACCAGGTAGGCTAGTTGAGAACACCTTTATTTAACCAGGTGGGCTAGTTGAGAACACCTTTATTTAACCAGGTAGGCTAGTTGAGAACACCTTTATTTAACCAGGTAGGCTAGTTGAGAACACCTTTATTTAACCAGGTAGGCCAGTTGAGAACACCTTTATTTAACCAGGTGGGCTAGTTGAGAACACCTTTATTTAACCAGGTAGGAGAACACCTTTATTTAACGGTTGAGAACACCTTTATTTAACCAGGTAGGCTAGTTGAGAACACCTTTATTTAACCAGGTGGGCTAGTTGAGAACACCTTTATTTAACCAGGTGGGCTAGTTGAGAACACCTTTATTTAACCAGGTGGGCTAGTTGAGAACACCTTTATTTAACCAGGTGGGCTAGTTGAGAACACCTTTATTTAACCAGGTAGGCCGGTTGAGAACACCCTTATTTAACCAGGTAGGCTAGTTGAGAACACCTTTATTTAACCAGGTGGGCTAGTTGAGAACACCTTTATTTAACCAGGTGGGCTAGTTGAGAACAAGTTCTCATTTACAACTGCGACCTGGCCAAGGTAAAGCAAAGCAGTGCGACACAAACAAAAACAGAGAGTTACACATGGAATAAACAAACATACAGTCAATAACACAATAGAAAAAAAGTCTATATACAATGTGTCCAAATGAGGTGAGATAAGGAAGGTAAGGCAATAAATAGGCCATAGTGGCAAAATAATTACAATTTAGCAATTAAACACTGGAGGGATAGATGTGCAGAAGATGAATGTGCAAGTAGAGATACTGGGGTGCAAAGGAGCAAAATAAATCAAATAAATAACAGTATGGGGATAAGGTAGTTGAATGTGATCTGTGAGCTGCTCTGACAGCTAGTGCTTAAAGTTAGTGAGGAAGATATGAGTCTCCAACTTCAGTGATTTTTGCAATTCGTTCCAGTCATTGGTAGCAGAGAACTGGAAGGAAAGGCGGCCAAAGTAGGAATTGGCTTTGGAGGTGACCAGTGAAATATACCTGCTGGAGCGCGTGCTACGTGTGGTGCTGCTATGGTGACCAGTGAGCTGAGATAAGGCGGGGCTTTACCTACCAAAGACTTATAGATGACCTGGAGCCAGTGGGTTTGGCGACAAATATGAAGCGAAGGCCAGCCAACGAGAGCATACAGGTTGCAGTGGTGGGGAGTATATGGGGCTTTGGTGACAAAACGGATGGCACTGTGATAGACTGCATCCAATTTGCGGAGTAGAGTGTGTACATGACTTTAACCCCTGTGCTGAGGAATAAGTTCAGGAAATGTCTGTGAATCAAGTCCTCACAGCATGAATTCCAACTAAGATGTTGATGTCTAAATGAAAACAGCCAAATAAAACAGTGTGGGCTGAAGTCCATGTTTCTGTGTGTTTAAAAACATAATTACAGAGCCAATAGTGCATAGATGGTGGTGGAGCAGCATTCAGCCAGACCACGACTCACACGGGTCATTTCTCAAAACTGCTGACACTACCATTTCTAGACACAGCCTACATCAACTTCTCAACACCGTGCGCTGATTAAAAGTGCATGTAAGTGGGTCGGCCATGATTACTATTTGAAATATGACTGTAACAGCCCCATTCATTATCTAGTATTCAGAGAGAGTAACACGTCACCAAGCCAATCTCCATGAAAAGTTCAACACTCAGCACATTTGTTGGCGTCATGACACAGTAAGAACCAAGTAGTGCAATCAACATACAAACCCTTCAATCCAACCTTTGAAAGCAACCCTTCAACCCGGCAGGAAGTTAAACAGGAGAGAGTACTCACTCACTCTTACGTTGAACATTTGGAGAAGACTGCTGCTTCACACGCAGAGACCTCCTGTGCTCTATGAACTGCCAACTCTTCCTCCATACCTTGTCCACCATGTCTGACTGCCAACAGCAGTCCAGAGTTCACACTAATGACTGTATATATGAATACACTCAGAGCAGCTCCCTCCACAGTAAGTCTGCACCATGCAGTTCAAAGGTCAACCAGTGTGCAATGACAGTTACATCATGTTTGGCGTATAGGAGCCTCAGTAAATATTCTAAAGTCCAGTTTGAGCTTACAGTGACAAGGTAAATACTGTATATAAAAATGTTAATCATTCGAAAAGTCTCCATTCAATGAGTCAACATGGAAGGGGTGTTTGTGAGTGGGGGTGGCTTCCCCATATATAACTCCTGTCATTAACTCTTTCCATGGGAACTTTCCCTTTTACACTTTCCCTTTATTTGGGTTTGAATAGTGACCTCATCTGTAGTTTACACCGGACAAACCCTGGATTCTTAGCTACATTAAACAACTTCCCCATCATACAGAAAGAAGGCTGCCAACAACAGAGTTATGGCCAGGGGAAGTTCGTTATCGTTTGTACACTACAAACATAGAAATGAATCTTAAAGCTGTAATAAAAACTACAGCCAATCAGGCTTTTAGTTACGATTTCATAGTTTAACAATGATGTTTCCAATTTCCATTACATGCACAATCAGAAATTGTGATACTACTTAGTGTTTATATAATTTGATATGAAGACTATTAGTGAATTTAACCCATCTTACACCACACCCAAAGTACCAAATTAACAAGCAAGGTTGTTTGCCTATATCATCTGACCTAAAAACAGATATCAGTCACAGCTGACTAGAGCCTGTGTTAATCCCCTGACCATGACCACAGGGTATTTTCAGCCTTATAGTGGGATGACTGTATAGAACACTCACAACACACCCGTCTGCATCTCAAACACATACTGACACCATGTTAAGACCCTCAGTCAAGTTTTAGTAGGCCCTCCAACTGCCTGATTAAAATGTAGGGGCCTTCTGACTTCTAAATGGGCACTAAGCACTACTAAGATATGCACCACAGCTTTTACATTTTTTTTTAAAACCTTTATTTAACCAGGTAGGCAAGTTGAGAACAAGTTCTCATTTACAATTGCGACCTGGCCAAGATAAAGCAAAGCAGTTCGACACATACAACGACACAGTTACACATGGAGTTAAACAAACATACAGTCAATAATACAGTAGAAACAAGTCTATATACGATGTGAGCAAATGAGGTGAGATAAGGGAGGTAAAGGCAAAAAAAGGTAATCGTGGCAAAGTAAATACAATGTAGCAAGTAAAACACTGGAATGGTAGATTTGCAGTAGAAGAATGTGCAAAGTAGAAATAAAAATAATGGGGTGCAAAGGAGCAAAATAAATAAATAAATAAAATAAATACAGTAGGGAAAGAGGTAGTTGTTTGGGCTAAATTATAGGTGGGCTATGTACAGGTGCAGTAATCTGTGAGCTGCTCTGACAGCTGGTGCTTAAAGCTCGTGAGGGAGATAAGCGTTTCCAGTTTCAGAGATTTTTGTAGTTCGTTCCAGTCATTGGCAGCAGAGAACTGGAAGGAGAGGCGGCCAAATAAAGAATTGGTTTTGGGGGTGACCAGAGAGATATACTTGCTGGAGAGTGTGCTACAGATGGGTGATGCTATGGTGACCAGCGAGCTGAGATAAGGGGGGACTTTACCTAGCAGGGTCTTGTAGATGACATGGAGCCAGTGGGATTGGCGACGAGTATGAAGCGAGAGCGAGAGCGTACAGGTCGCAGTGGTGGGTAGTATATGGGGCTTTGGTGACAAAACGGATGGCACTGTGATAGACTGCATCCAATTTGTTGAGTAGGGTATTGGAGGCTATTTTGTAAATGACATCGCCGAAGTCGAGGATTGGTAGGATGGTCAGTTTTACGAGGGTATGTTTGGCAGCATGAGTGAAGGATGCTTTGTTGCGAAATAGGAAGACAATTCTAGATTTAACTTTGGATTGGAGATGTTTGATGTGGGTCTGGAAGGAGAGTTTACAGTCTAACCAGACACCTAGGTATTTGTAGTTGTCCACGTATTCTAAGTCAGAGCCGTCCAGAGTAGTGATGTTGGACAGGTAGGCAGGTGCAGGCAGCGATCGGTTGAAGAGCATAACTTTAGTTTTACTTGTATTTAAGAGTAATTGGAGGCCACGGAATGGCATTGAAGCTTGCCTGGAGGATTGTTAACACAGTGTCCAAAGAAGGGCCAGAAGTATACAGAATGGTGTCGTCTGCGTTGAGGTGGATCAGAGACTCACCAGCAGCAAGAGCGACATCATTGATGTATACAGAGAAGAGATTCGGTCCAAGAATTGAACCCTGTCGCACCCCCATAGAGACAGCCAGAGGTCCGGACAGCAGACCCTCCGATTTGACACACTGAACTCTATCAGAGAAGTAGTTGGTGAACCAGGCGAGGCAATCATTTGAAAAATCAAGGCTGTCGAGACTGCCGATGAGGATGTGGTGATTGACAGAGTCGAAAGCCTTGGCCAGATCAATGAATACGGCTGCACAGTAATGTTTCTTATCGATGGCGGTTAAGATATTGTTTAGGACCTTGAGCGTGGCTGAGGTGCACCCATGACCAGCTCTGAAACCAGATTACATAGCAGAGAGGGTATGGTGATATTCGAAATGGTCAGTAATCTGTTTATTGACTTGGCTTTCAAAGACCTTAGTAAGGCAGGGTAGGATAGATATAGGTCTGTAGCAGTTTGGGTCAAAAGTGTCCCCCCCTTTGAAGAGGGGGATGACCACAGCTGCTTTTCAATCTTTGGGAATCTCAGACGACACGAAAGAGAGGTTGAACAGGCTAGTAATAGGGGTGGCAACAATTTCGGCAGAGAATTTGAGAAAGAAAGGGTCCAGATTGTCTAGCCCGGCTGATTTGTAGGGGTCCAGATTTTGCAGCTCTTTCAGAACATCAGCTGACTGGATTTGGGAGAAGGAGTAATGGGGAAGGCTTGGGCGAGTTGCTGTGGGCGTGCAGTGCTGTTGACCAGGGTAGGGGTAGCCAGGTGGAAAGCATGGCCAGCCTTAGAAAAATGCTTATTGAAATTCTCAATTATAGTGGATTTATCAGTGGTGACAGTGTTTCCTATCTTCAGTCCAGTGGGCAGCTGGGAGGAGGTGTTCTTATTCTCCATGGACTTTACAGTGTCCCAGAACTTTTTTGAGTTAGTGTTGCAGGAAGCAAATTTCTGCTTGAAAAAGCTAGACTTGGCTTTTCTAACTGCCTGTGTATAATGGTTTCTAGCCTCCCTGAAAAGCTGCATATCATGGGAGCTGTTCGATGCTAATGCAGAACGCCATAGGATGTTTTTGTGTTGGTTAAGGGCAGTCAGGTCTGGGGATAACCAAGGGATATATCTGTTCCTGGTTCTAAATTTCTTGAATGGGGCATGCTTATTTAAGATGGTTAGGAAGGCATTTAAAAAAAATAACCAGGCATCCTCTACTGACGGGATGAGATCAATATCCTTCCAGGATACCCCGGCCAGGTCGATTAGAAAGGCCTGCTCGCTGAAGTGTTTCAGGGAGCGTTTTACAGTGATGAGTGGAGGTCGTTTGACCGCTGACCCATTACGGATGCAGGCGATGAGGCAGTGATCGCTGAGATCTTGGTTGAAGACAGCAGAGGTGTATTTAGAGGGCAAGTTGGTTAGGATGATATCCATGAGGGTGCCCATGTTTACGGCTTTGGGGAGGTACCTGGTAGGTTCATTGATCATTTGTGTGAGATTGAGGGCATCAAGCTTAGATTGTAGGATGGCTGGGGTGTTAACCATGTTCCAGTTTAGGTCGCCTAGCAGCACGAGCTCTGAAGATAGATGGGGAGCAATCAGTTCACATATGGTGTCCAGAGCACAGCTGGGGGCAGAGGGTGGTCTATAGCAGGCGGCAACGGTGAGAGACTTGTTTTTATAGAGGTGGATTTTTTAGTAGAAGTAGAAGTTCAAATTGTTTGGGTACAGACCTGCAGTAGATTGCAACACCGCACCCTTTGGCCGTTCTATCTAGTCTGAAAATGATGTAGTTTGGGATGAAAATTTCAGAATTTTTGGTGGTCTTCCTAAGCCAGGATTCAGACACTGGTAGAACATCCGGGTTGGCAGAGTGCGCTAAAGCAGTAAATAAAACAAACTTAGGGAGGAGGCTTCTAATGTTAACATGCATGAAACCAAGGCTATTACGGTTACAGAAGTCATCAAAAGAGAGCAACTGGGGAATAGGAGTGGAGCTAGGCACTGCAGGGCCTGGATTCACCTCTACATCACCAGAGGAAAAGAGGAGGAGTAGGATAAGGGTATGGCTAAACGCAATGAGAATTGGTCGTCTAGAACGTCTGGAACAGAGAGTAAAAGGAGGTTTCTGGGGGCGATAAAATAGCTTCATTGTATAATGTACAGACAAAGGTATGGTAGTATGTGAATACAGTGGAGGTAAACCTAGGTATTGAGTGATGATGAGAGAGATATATGTCTCTAGAAACATAATTGAAACCAGGAGATGTCATCGCATGTGTGGGTGGTGGAACTAATAGGTTGGATAAGGTATAGTGAGCAGGACTAGAGGCTCTACAGTGAAATAAGCCAATAAACACTAAGCAGAACAGCAATGGACAAGGCATATTGACATTAAGGAGAGGCATGCTTAGTCAAGTGATCAAAAGTGTCCAGTGAGTAGTGAAGTTGGTTGGGGTCACGGCGATTCAGACAGCTAGCCCGTCTATCGGTAGCAAATTAGCATAGGATGGAGGTCTGTTTTTAGCCACCTCGTGCGTTTCCATCGGTAGGATTAGTGGGGTTCCGTGTGGTAGAGGGGATCAATCCAATTCGCAAAAAAATAAAAAATAGATATAGTTATAGAGGCCCAAGAAAAAAGAAAAAAATTGTCCGATAGGTCTATTCAGATAGCAGCCGATAAGACAGCTAACGTTTAGCAGACCGCAGATGGGTGTTCAGGTAACGTCGCGACGGAGGAGCCAGCTGGATAACTTCCTCGGGCAGATAACGTCGGTCGTCCAGTTGTGAAGACCCGGTGGGGCTCCACGTTGGCAGTAAAACGGGTCCGGATAGGTGATTGTAGCCCAGGAGTGGTTGATGGAACTCTTCAGCTGGCTAGCTCCGGAATAATTCATGTTTGCCGTACAAAACTGGCGATAGATTTTCGAGCTAAAGGATAGCTGATGACCACAAACCGTGGTTAGCTGAATACTAACGATTAGCCAGTAAAGAAGCTAACTAGCTTCTGGTTAGCTTCTGGTTAGCTTCAGGCTAGCTTCAGGCTAGCTTCAGGCTAGCTTCTGGTTAGCTTCTGGTTAGCTTCTATGTAGGATTACAGATTTGAGGTAAATAATACTTTCTTTAAAAATATATATAAATTGGTGAGGCGGGTTGCAGGAGAGTGTTTTGAAGATGAGTTTATGGAAAAAAATATGTATATATAAAAAGGTATGCAAAGAAATTTGTAAATATATATATATATATAGAACGGCTATTCTTGTGAAGTATTGCAGAAAACTAGGGTTTTGCAGTGAGATTTAAAGTGACAGTTACAGATGAAGTCGGAAGTTTACATACACCTTAGCCCAAATACATTTAAACTCAGTTTTTCACAATTCTTGACATTTAATCCTAGTAAAAATTCTCTGTCTTAGGTCAGTTAGGATCACCACTTTATTTTAAGAATGTGAAACGTCAGAATAAAAGTAGAGAGAATTATTTATTTCAGCTTTTATTTCTTTCACCACATTTCCAGAAATGTACATACTCAATTAGTATTTGGCAGCATTGCCTTTAAATTCTTTAACTTGGGTCAAATGTTTCAGGGTAGCCTTCCACAATAAGTTGGGTGAATTTTGGCCCATTCCTCCTGACAGAGCTGGTGTAACTGAGTCAGGTTTGTAAGGTCTCCTTGCTCGCACACACTTTTTCAGTTCTGCCCACAAATGTTCTATAGGATTGAGGTCAGGGCTTTGTGATGGCCACTCCAATACCTTGACTTTGTCGTCCTTAAGCCATTTTGCCACAACTTTGGAAGTATGCTTGGGGTCATTGTCCATTTGGAAGACCCATTTGCGACCAAGCTTTAACTTCCTGACTGATGTCTTGAGATGTTGCTTCAATATATATATATCCACATAATTTTCCATCCTCATGAAGCCATCTATTTGTGAAGTGCACCAGTCCCTCCTGCAGAAAAGCACCCCCATAACATGATGCTGCCATCCCCGTTCTTCACGGTTGGGATGGTGTTCTTCGGCTTGCAAGCCTCCCCCTTTTCCCTCCCAACATAACGATTGTCATTATGGCCAAACAGTTCTATTTTAGTTTCATCAGACCAGAGGACAATTCCCCCAAAAGTACAGTCTTTGTCCTCTTGTGCAGTTGCATACCGTAGTCTGGCTTTTATATGGCGGTTTTGGAGCAGTGGCTTATTCCTTGCTGAGTGTCCTTTCAGGTTATGTCGATATAGGACTCGTTTTACTGTGGACATAGATACTTTTGTACCTGTTTCCTCCAGCATCTTCATAAGGTCCTTTGCTGTTGTTCTGGGATTGATTTTCACTTTTCGCACCAAAGTATGTTTGTCACGCCCTTACCTTAGAGAGCCTTTTTAAGTCTCTATTTGGTTTGGTCAGGGTGTGATTTGGGTGGGCATTCTATGTGTTGTATTTCTTTGTGTTTGGCCGAGTGTTGTTCCCAATCAGAGGCAGCTGTCTATCGTTGTCTCTGATTGGAAATCATACTTAGGTAGCCTTTTTTCCCCAACTATGTTGTGGGATCTTGTCCTTGTATTGTTGCTGTTGAGCCCTACAAGGCTGTACGTTTCGTTGGTTCTCTCTTTCTTGTTTTCATTAAAGAATATGATTATTAACCTACCCCACGCTGCATCTTGGTCTAAGTCCACCAACGTCGACCGTTACAACGTTAATCTCTAGGAGACAGAACGTGCCTCCTTCCTGAGCGGTATGACGGCTGTGTGGTCCCATGGTGTTTATACTTGCATACTACAGTATATTGTTTGTACAGATGAATGTGGTACCTTCAGGCATTTGGAAATTGCTCTCAATAATGAACCAGACTTGTGGAGGTCTACAATTATTTTTCTGCGGTGTTGGCTGATTTCTTTTGATTTTCCCATGATGTCAAGCAAAGAGGCACTGAGCTTTGAAGGTAGGCCTTGAAATACATCCACAGGTACACCTCCAATTGACTCAAATGATGTCAATTAGCCTATCAGAAGCTTCTAAAGCCATGACATAATTTTCTGGAATTTTCCAAGCCAGTCAACTTAGTGTATGTAAACTTCTGACCCACTGGAATTGTGATACAGTGAATTATAAGTGAAATCATCTGTCTGCAAACATTTGTTGTAAAAATGACTGAGTAGATGTCCTAACCGACTTGCCAAAACTATAGTTTGTTAACAATACATTTGTGGAGTGGTTGAAAAACAAGTTTTAATGACTCCAACCTAAGTGTATGTTAACTTCTGACTTCAACTGTATGTCATATGAGGCCCTGCTTTCCTCTCCTCCTCTTCCTTCTTTTCAGCCTGAAACATCTGCTTTCTAAAACACGTCTTTTTCTTCGTTCTTTTTTTTCTGTTCTCTTCCTCTCATCATGAACAACTGACCTGACAGGGGGGGAGTGAGGGTGACCTTCAAGGAAAAGAACAGCAGGACGGCACGTTGAGTCTCTCTCTCTCTCTCTTTCTCTTTCTCTCCTTACTTACACCATTTTGGTGGCTGAAGAGGGAGAATTAGAATCCGAGGGAGAGTGGTTGCTGTTGGGTGATGGATGGAGGTGGAGAATTAGAATCCGAGGGAGATGGGGAGGTGGAGGATTAGAATCCGAGGGAGATGGATGGAGGTGGAGAATTAGAATCCGAGGGAGATGGATGGAGGTGGAGAATTAGAATCCGAGGGAGATGGATGGAGGTGGAGAATTAGAATCCGAGGGAGATGGATGGAGGTGGAGAATTAGAATCCGAGGGAGATGGATGGAGGTGGAGAATTAGAATCCGAGGGAGATGGATGGAGGTGGAGAATTAGAATCCGAGGGAGATGGATGGAGGTGGAGAATTAGAATCCGAGGGAGATGGATGGAGAATTAGAATCCGAGGGAGATGGGTGGAGAATTAGAATCCGAGGGAGATGGATGGAGGTGGAGAATTAGAATCCGAGGGAGATGGATGGAGGTGGAGAATTAGAATCCGAGGGAGATGGATGGAGGTGGAGAATTAGAATCCGAGGGAGATGGATGGAGGTGGAGAATTAGAATCCGAGGGAGATGGATGGAGGTGGAGAATTAGAAGATGGATGGAGGTGGAGAATTAGAAGATGGATGGAGGTGGAGAATTAGAATCCGAGGGAGATGGATGGAGGTGGAGAATTAGAATCCGAGGAAGATGGATGGAGGTGGAGAATTAGAAGATGGATGGAGGTGGAGAATTAGAATCCGAGGGAGATGGATGGAGGTGGAGAATTAGAATCCGAGGGAGATGGATGGAGGTGGAGAATAGAATCCGAGGGAGATGGATGGAGGTGGAGAATTAGAATCCGAGGGAGATGGATGGAGGTGGAGAATTAGAATCTGAGGGAGAGTGGGTGCTGTTGCGTGATGGCTGGAGGTGGAGAATTAGAGTCCGAGGGAGAGTGGGTGCTGTTGTGTGATGGATGGAGGTGGAGAAGACTGTATGAGAGACTTCAGTATTCCATGGAAAGGGCCAGCGCAGTAAAGGAGAGGGATTTATGCACTGTAAAGCAACCATATCCACTACTGTCATACAGTGAAGAACAACCCAGAAAACTCTTACAGTAGCTTAAGAAAACCAGATTCTAAATCTCTGTAGCAAAGCTTATTTCTGACAGGATCAGTCTTTGTGAGAAGTGCATGCGACAATAGACAGAAAGAGATTCACTGTAGCACCGAAGGTTCAGGGCTTCATGAAGCTGTTTGTTTATTCAGTTCATCATAGTCTGTTATGCCAGAGAAGCCACCCATTCCAATATTCCCCTGAAATGAAATTATGGACTATATCAAATACAATAAATCATTTGTATTGATGAAACCATGAAAATCGCAGGTCTGTCAAATTCATAGTAAAATAAAGGCATTGTTATAGCCGGTCGCTCCGGTAGTGCTGTGGCAGGATACTAGGTGCACCTGCCTCACACTTCAGGGACAAGTCCGTCGTCACACAGTTTGCCATGACAGATGGTCGGGAACACTTGTCCCCACGGCGATTATGCAACAAGTGTGATTTCACTCTGGGTGTGTTGGTGCTGCATGCAGGAAATAGGCCTCTGTGTGTATCTTAACACTAGCTAGCTGTCTGCAGGTCCAGACTGTCTAGATACAGTACACTGTGTGTATATCTAATGTCCAGAGGGAGGCGGTTAACGTTTGTTTACTGTCAGGATAATGTGACCCTCGGTGTCTCAGCCCAACAGAACAGAGAATTAGACTTAATGTTATCCACTTAACCTGTCACAGGGATCTACTCTGATATAGTCCCCTGTTGAAGAATTGGTGGGTAAGAAAGCTGTGGATGGTGTGTAACTACGATTTATGTGTTAGGGTTTTGTCTTGCTATGACAACAATGACTTATTAGAACTACATTTGATTCAGTTCAACTCAATACATTCAGATCAACTCAATACATTCAGATCAACTCAATACATTCAGATCAACTCAATGCATTCAAATCAATTCAATACATCCAGTTCAACACAAATACATTCAGATCAACTCAAGGTGTAGCCTATTTATCCCCAAGGGCCAATTTTCGCTGGGCTTAAAGTGTCAGTGCAGACACTAGAGGTCGACCGATTAATCGGAATGGCCGATTAATTAGGGCCGATTTCAAGCTTTTTTTTAACAATCGGAAATCTGTATTTTTGGATGCCAATTTTTTATTTATTTATTTTTTACACCTTTATTTAACTAGGCAAGTCCGTTAAGAACTCATTCTTATTTTCATTGACGGCCTAGGAAAGGTGGGTTAACCTAGGAAAGGTGGGTTAACTGCCTTGTTCAGGGGCAGAATGACAGATCTTGCAACCTTACGGTTAACTAGTCCAACACTCTAACCACCTGCCTCACGAGGAGCCTGCCTGTTATGCCAAGGTAAGTTTCTAGCTAGCCTTAAACTTATCTTATAAAAAACAATCAATCAATCATAATCACTAGTTATAACTACACATGGTTGATGATATTACTAGTTTATCTAGCGTGTCCTGCGTTGCATATAATCGATGCGGTCGGTGCGCATTCGCGAAAAGGACTGTCGTTGCTCCAACGTGTACCTAACCATAAACATCAATGCCTTTCTTAAAATCAATACACAGAAGTATATATTTTTAAACCTGCATATTTAGCTAAAAGAAATCCAGGTTAGCAGGCAATATTAACCAGGTGAAATTGTGTCACTTCTCTTGCGTTCATTGCACGTAGAGTCAGGGTATATGCAACAGTTTGGGCCGCCTGGCTCTTTGCGAGCTAATTTGACAGAATTTTACGTAATTATGACATAACATTGAAGGTTGTGCAATGTAACAGGAATATTTACACTTATGGATGCCATCCGTTAGATAAAATACGGAACGGTTCCGTATTTCACTGAAAGAATAAACGTTTTGTTTTCGAGATGATAGTTTACGGATTCGACCATATTAATGACCTACGGCTCGTATTTCTGTGTGTTATGTTATAATTAAGTCTATGATTTGATAGAGCAGTCTGACTGAGCGATGGTAGGCTTCAGCAGGCTCATAAGCATTCATTCAAACAGCACTTTCGTGCGTTTTGCCAGCAGCTCTTTTACATTTTTTGTAACCTTTATTTTACTAGGCAAGTTAAGAACAAATTCTTATTTTCAATGACGGCCTAGGAACAGTGGGTTAACTGCCTGTTCAGGGGCAGAACGACAGATTTGTACCTTGTCAGCTCGGGGATTCGAACTTGCAACCTTTCGGTTACTAGTCCAACGCTCTAACCACTAGGCTACCCTGCCGCCCCATTGCGCTGTTTATGACTTCAAGCCTATCAACTCCCAAGATTAGGCTGGTGTAACCGATGTGAAATGGCTAGCTAGTTAGCGGGGTGCGCGCTAATAGCGTTTCAAACGTCACTCGCTCTGAGACTTGGAGTCGTTGTTCCCCTTGCTCTGCAAGTGCCACGGCTTTTGTGGAGTGATGGGTAACGCTGCTTCAAGGGTGGCTGTTGTCGATGTGTTCTTGGTTCGAGACCAGGTAGGAATGAGGAGAGGGATGGAAGCTATACTGTTACACTGGCAATACTAAAGTGCCTATAAGAATATCCAATAGTCAAAGGTATATGAAATACATTGTATAGAGGGAAATAGTCCTATAATTCCTATAATAACTACAACCTGAAACGTATTACCTGGGAATATTGAAGACTCATGTTTATTTGAGGCTAAATAGATTTTATTGATGTATTATATTTAAGTTTAAATAAGTGTTAATTCAGTATTGTTGTAATACATTTTTACAAATTGGCCGATTTAATCGGTATCGGCTTTTTTTGGTCCTCCAATGAAGCCAGACTACGGTTTGCAACTGTACATGGAGACAAAGATCGTCTGATGAAACAAAAATAGAACTGTTCGGCCATAATTACCATCGTTATGTTTGGAGGAAAAAGGGGGAGGCTTGCAAGCCGAAGAACACCATCCCAACCGTAAAGCACGGGGGTGGCAGCATCATGTTATGGGGGTGATTTTCTACAGGAGGGACTGGTGCACTTCACAAAATAGATGGCATCGGGAGGATGGAAAATTATGTGGATATATTGAAGCAACATCTCAAGATATCAGTCAGGAAGGTAAAGCTTGGTCGCAAATGGGTCTTCCAAATGTACAATGACCACGAGGCATACTTCCAAAGTTGTGGCAAAATGGCTTAAGGACAACAAAGTCAAGGTATTGGAGTGGCCATCACAAAGCCCTGACCTCAATCCTATAGAATATTTGTGGGCAGAACTGAAAAAGTGTGTGGAAGCAAGGAGGCCTACAAACCTGACTCAGCTACACCAGCTCTGTCAGGAGGAATGGGCCAAAATTCACCCAACTTATTGTGGGAAACTTGTGGAAGGCTACCGGAAACATTTGACACAAGTTAAAGAATTTAAAGGCAATGCTACCACATACTAATTGAGTGTATATTAACTTCTGACCCACTGGGAATTGGATGAAATAAATAAAAGCTGAAATAAATCACTCTCTCTACTATTATTCTGACATTTCACATTCTTAAAATAAAGTGGTGATCTTAACTGACCCAAGACAGGGAATTTCTACTAGGATTAAATTATGAAAAACTGAGTTGAAATACATTTGGCTAAGATGTATGTAATCTTCCGACTTCAACTGTAACTCCAGGAGAGAGGTTTTAATAACAACACAGCTACAGACTACACTTGGTTATTTGAGTTAGGACAAAAAATCCACTGTCTCCTTATCAGCCATCACGATACAGTGGTGGAAGTACTTTAGTAAAAATACTTTACTAAAAATAAGTACTACTTAGGTAGTTTTTTGGGGTATTTGTACTTTACAAATCATATTTTTGGCAACTTTTACTTCACTACATTCCTAAAGAAAATACTGCACTTTTTACTCCATGCATTTTCCTGACACCCAAAAGTATTCGTTACGTGTTGAATGTTTAGCAGGAAAATTGTCCAATTCATTTACTTCAAGAGAACATCCCTGGTCATCCCTACTGCCTCTGCCACTTGTAAATTATGTCAGTGTTGGAGTGTGCCCCTTGTTATCTGTAAAATATGTATATATAATTCAATGGCGCTGTCTGCTTTACTTAATATAAGGAATTTGAAGTGATGTATACTTTTACTTTTGATACTAAAGTATATTTGAGCAATTACATTTACTTTTGATACTAAAGTATATTTGAGCAATTACATTTACTTTTGATACTAAAGTATATTTGAGCAATTACATTTACTTTTGATTCTTAAACCTATTTAGAACCAAAGACTTTTAGACTTTTTACTGGGTGACTTTCACTTTTACTTGACTAACGTTCTATTAAGGTATCTATACTTTTACTCAAGTATCACAATTGGGTACTTTTTACACCAGTGGTCAGATAAGATGGGGATTAACAAACCACCATAAAAGAAAGCTTAAACCAGTGGAAAGGCAATTAATCAAGTGATATAGAAACATCTCCCAAATGTGAGATTCATATTGCCTTCCACATTACTTTAAATCAAGACTTGTCTTTTATTATATTAGCAAACTAAAAGCAGGAATGGTGGTCTACGATCCCTAGCTTTCCTCCTGGTCTGGATCTGGAAGGACTGGAGGAGGGTGTCAGTTCAGCTGGTAGTGATTTTCAGCTGGGGAGCCAGTGGTGGGTTGTCCCACTCTCTCTCCTTCCTCCCTTTTTCTCTGCATATACTGATAAACACGCAAAGGCCTCAGCTTATTCCATCACACAGTCCAGAGGGAGCAAAATTCACGCCTTCCCGGAAAAGAGGAGTCACATCCACTGGGGTTCTGGGAATAGTGGACTGCTAATGACGTGCAGGCTGAAGGAGGTCCAGTTTCCTGACGACCTACTGAATTCTTCCACTGCTCTATCGATCGCTGTCATCACTACATACTTCAGTCTGAATCTGCAATCATTGAAGTCCATCATCAAGTCCTTTGTGGTGATGTTTGGGAGTTGTACAAAACAAAGTCAACAGCGATTGGATCATCTCTAACTAATCAGAGTATCAAAGCCAATGACGAATTCTCAAAACATCGCTTTCCCCACAGGTACTCTGGCTCTGGCCCAACCCCTCGGTTTCTGGTACCAATCAGACGATCCGATTGTGTCCGAATGCGTATGCATTCTAAAGCGCTGGGGAGGGAGTCAAATCCAGACTCAAATCCAATGTGTTCAAATGACATGAAAATAATGCTATTTTGCCAAGCACATCAGTGGTGGGTTTGGCATTGAAAAACAGAAGCATATTCAGAAAAGTACCTCATACCTACAGTATGGTAAAATATGGTAGTAGATCTTTGATGTTATGGGGCTATTTTTCTTTCACTGGCCCTGGGGCCCATGTCAACGGCATCGTGAACTTCCCCAAGTACCAGGACATTTTAGCCAAAAACCTGTTTGCCTCTGCCAGGAGGCTGTCACTAGGCCACAAGTAGATCTTCCAGCACGACAATAACCCCAAGCACTAATCAAAATCCACTAAGAAATGGTTAATTGACCACAAAATCTCTCTCTCTGAAAAGTAAACCGCATTGAAAACCTGTGGGTTGAATTGAGGAGGGCAGATCATAAGAGTGGATCTGGAAAGATTCTGTATGGAGGAATGGTCTAAGATCCTCCTAATGTGCTCTCCAATCTCATAAAACATTTTAGACAAAAGGTTCAGTGTCGTTACCCTCGCAACGGGAGGGTGATAGAGAATCCAAAACAGCGGGGGCAAGAATTTTGAACGTTATCTTGAGATTTACTTTAATTACTTTGTAAATAAAATGTCTTTCTCTGTGCAATTGTATTATCATAAAATAATATAATTCCATTTGTTTTAAACAATATAGCTCAGTATTGGTTTTATTGATTTTATAGTATTTTTTGCTCATCTTTGTCAAGACTATGTTGAGCTTGGTGTATGACAGAATGTCCTTCCTTTCCTCGTTTAGCCTTTTGTACTTCACTTGAATTCAGGAAAAAAGCTCACCAGACACCATAAGTCATGCTGTGGCATTAGAGCCCATAACCCCCACCCGTCACCCTAACCCTCACACCACAAACAGTGTCCCCTCTCCAGTAGAGTAGACCACCAGCACATGTTCTCCAAACACAACAAAAACAGATGTTTTCTCTCTCCACTGCCAGCCAGTGACTCAGAGAGCTCATAAATACAAACACTTTCTGTGGTCCACAAAGACGCAGATGTGTAAAAACGTTTCGGAGGTCAAAGCTCAACAGACCACACAGCAACATGGCTATAAACAACATTCAAATTAGGGTCGCAAATGTACTGGTAGTTTACCAAAGCTACCGGAATCTCCAGTAATTTTGGTAATTAACAGAAAATCTATGTCAATCAATCCGAAATTAACTTCTGTAATTTATACTTGAACTTTTACATTTTTTATTCATATCTATACGCTGAACAAAAATATAAATGCAACATGCAACAATTTCAAAGATTTTACTGAGGTACAGTACATAAAAGGAAATCAGTCAATTGAAATATATTCCTTAGGCCCTAATCTATAGATTTCACATGACTGGGCAGGGCTGCAGACATGGGAGGGCATAGGCCAACCCACTTGGCAGTCAGGCCCAGGCCCAGCCAATCAGAATGAGTTTTTCCCCACAAAAGGGCTTTATTACAGACGGAAACACATTTCACTATTCCATATATTTTACATGTGATAAGGCCACACAGAGGGTAGGAAATAATTAGACACCTGTGATCACCTAAAGTACCCAAAAGGGCCATTAGATGTCTTGTGATAGATTACAAAAAGCATTGAAAGATACCACAAGCCTAATTGAGATACATTTCCCCTTTCAGGTTCAATAATGAGAGCTAGTATACAGAAGCAGATTGGAATTTACAGTGTAGTACAGCTGGAAACTGTCTAGCTGAGCCGGCCAAGTTAACTGACGGGATCGTTAGGAGAGTTTCCAGTAGACGTTATGTAGTTGACATCGGCCTCATCATAGTCGTGATTTTTACTACTTTAATTCTGACTTCTTAATTTTAACTGTCTCCTACTTTAGTTTCAGTGGCCGAGCTAGCAGGAGCGTTGGCACACCGTCTAATGAATGAGGAATGACTGTCTAGACAGAACACCAGTCCCAGTCCCAGTGTTTGCTTTTGTATTTATGAGTCACTGGCTGGCAGTGGAGAGAGAAAACATCTGTTTTTGTTGTGTTTGGAGAACATGTGCTGGTGGTCTACTCTACTGGAGAGGGGACACTGTTTGTGGTGTGAGGGTTAGGGTGACGGGTGGGGGTTATGGGCTCTAATGCCACAGCTCTAGGTTCATTGATTCAACTGAATGGTGTCAGGTGAGCTTTTTTCCTTAATTCCAGTGACCACGCAGTCTCTGGTGCAAACTTTCTCCTCATCTGCCTGCAGCACCATTGAGACGCACCACAATTCTGTTGCATCACGCAGTTGTACACCACCGCCAGCAGTCTGTACCACTGACACAATGCAGGATGGGGCCATGGACTCATGCCGCTTACGCCAAATCCTAACTCTGCCATTAACATGACACAACAGGAACAGGGATTCGTTGGACCAGGCAATGTTTTTCCACTCCTCCATTGTCCAGGGTTGGTGATCGCGTGCCCACTGGAGCTGCTTCTTCATGTATATAGCTGATAGGAGTGGAACCCAGTGTTGGCATCTGCTGCAACAGCCCATCCGTGACAAGAACCGACGAGTTGTACGTTCCGAGATGCCATTCTGCACACCAGTTATTTACCTGTTTGTGGCCCGCCTGTTAGCTTGCACAATTCTTGCCATTCTCCTTCGACCTCTAATCAACGAGCTGTTTTCGCACACAGGACTGCTGCTGACTGGTTTTCTATTTGTCGCACCATTATCAGTGAACCCGTTTCTGAGATACTGGATCCAGCGCGCCTGGCACCGACGATCATACCTCGCTCAAAGTCGCTTAGGTCACTTGTTTCACTCATTCTAAAGTTCAATCCAACAGTAACTGAATGCCTCAATGCCTGTCTGCCTGCTTTATATAGCAAGCCTGGCCCACGTGACTCACTGTCTGACTGCCTCGATTCCTTATTTTACTTCTCTATGCTTGAGTCATTCCGCATCATGATTGATTTACTGATTAAAAACTCTTATAGGGGTTGATTTTTTATTTGACTTAAATTGTATTATTAAAAAAATATAAATTCTGTATTAAACTAAGAGCCTCAAAGGTATTCATGAGCACAGGACGGATGCAGTAAAGAACGGTCTCTTTTGAAAGAGATGGCTTGGTGGTGGTGCATCATCAACAGACCACTCACTCAATATGGCCGTCATCCACAAAGCACTACCAAAATAGGCTGCTACAGTACAGTCCTCACCCCACCAACGTACAGGCCCAGTCAGACCTGGTGCTGGACGCCTGCTGTCTGAACCTGAGCCTGCCAGTTGTCATGTGTCTAGCGATGCTAACAACCAGACAGTCATTCTCTCAGTAATTAATAATTCAATTAGCCGCCGCAGCACACTACACACCTGCCCTTGACGATCCAGCCATAAGAGAACAGCCCCATCAGTCAGTCACAGCCAGTGACTCCACAGGAATGCCCTTCAACTCATGACAATGGGCAGAAATACAGCACACACATTGTGTTACAGCCTGAATTTAAAATGGATTAAATGGAGATGTTTTGCCACTGGTCTACACACAATACCCTATAATGTCAAAGTGCATATATGTTTTTGACATGTTTACTAATTAATTAAAAAGGAAAAGAGGAAATGTCTCAAGTCAATAACTATTCAACCCCTTTGTTATGGCAAGCCTTAAGTTAAGGAGTAAAAATGTGCTTAATAAGTTGCATGGACTCACTCTGTGTGCAATAATTGTGTTTTACATGATTTTTGAATGAATACCTCACTTCTGTACCCCACACATACAATTATCTGTAAGGTCACTCAGTCAAGCAGTGAATTTCAAACACAGATTCAACCACAAAGACCAGGGAAGTTTTCCAATGCCTCTCAAAGAAGGTCACCTATTTGTAGATGAATATCCCTTTGAGCATGGTGAAGTTATTATTACACTTTGGATGGTGTACCAATACACCCAGTCACTACAAAGATACAGGCGTCCTTCCTAATTCAGTTGCCGAAGAGGAAGGAAACTGCTCCGGAATTTCATGAGGCCAATGGTGACATTAAAACAGTTAGATGGCTATGGTAGGAGAAAATTGAAAATGGATCAACAACATTGTAGTTACTCCACAATACTAACCAAATTGACAGAGTGAAAAGAAGGAAGCCTGTAAAGAATAAAATACTCCAAAACATGTATCCTGTATGCAACAAGGCACTAAAGTAATAATGCAGAAAGTGTGGCAAAGCAATTAGCTTTTGGTCCTGAATACAGGTTTGGGGCAAATCCAATAAAACACATTACTGAGTACCACTCTCCATATTTTCATGCATAATGGTTATGGGTATGCTTGTAATCGTTTAGGACTGGGGAATTTTTCAGGATAAAAAAAAAAGCTAAGCACAGGCAAAATCCTAGAGGAAAATCTGATTCAGTCTACTTCCCACCAGACACTGGGAGATGAATTCACCTTTCAGCAGGACAATAACATAAAACACAAGGCCAAATCTACACTGAAGTTGCTTACCAAGAAGACAGTGAATGTTCCTGAGTGGTCTAGTTACAGATTTGACTTGAAACTACTTGAAAATCTATGTCAAGACCTGAAAATAGTTGTCTAGCAATGATCAACAACCCATTTGACAGAGCTTGAAGAATTCTGAATTCTAAAATGGGCAAATGTTGCACAACCAGGTGTGGAAAACTCTTAAGAGACTTACCCAGAAAGACTCACACCTGTAATCGCTGCCAAATGTGCTTCTACAAAGTATTGACTCAGGGGTGTGAATACTTGAATGAGATATTTCTGTATTTCAATACATTTTCAAACATTTCTAAAAACTTGCCTTCACTTTGTCATTATGGGGTATTGTGTGTAGATGGGTGAGAAAAAAACATACATTTAATCCATTTTAAATGCAGGCTGTAATAACATTTGTATGAATACTTTCTGAAGGTCCTGTACATGCCAGTTAGACTGACACTATACTGTAGCAAGTATTGATGTATCACATTCTGTAAAGCTGCAAACAATCTATTCAGTTATGCAAAGAGGCCAAGTGAAAATTGCCTATTTTGATAAAAGAAGAGGTGATATCGAAATGGCACACCCACACCTATGCAATTCGATTAAGTTGGAGCACAGAATTCATTATCGTGAACCTAATATCACAACTGCAAGATAACTATTGTCATCTACCCTGGCTCATGTAATGTGGATATGCTATGCACGTCACTAGAAAAGCACTATGTTGAGAACGTGAGACACATATCAAAGCATGCATACAGAGATTGTGTTGCACAAACAAAAGCACACAGACACACACACAAAAACACATTTCTGTTTAAGAAACATTGTGCCTGATCACTTGCCATATACTAGCCTTGTGTAACCTTACCTGATGACAAACAGATCAGGAGAAAAATATATGCACGCACGCACGCACGCACGCCCTCCCTCCCTCCCTCCCTCCCTCCCTCCCTCCCTCCCTCCCTCCCTCCCTCCCTCCCTCCCTCCCTCCCTCCCTCCCTCCCTCCCTCCCTCACTCACTCACTCACTCCTCACTCACTCACTCACTCACTCACTCACTCACTCACTCACTCACTCACTCACTCACTCACTCACTCACTCACTCACTCACTCACTCACTCACTCACTCACTCACTCACTCACTCACTCACTCACTCACTCTATACCACCCTGCCTTACCAGCTATCCAGCTCCAGCTCCAGTAAGGACTGGGTCTTCTCTGAGTTACAGTGCAAACACCACATGCTAGCTAGCAGTCACAAGACGAGGTGCTCCAAGCATTACCAGCCATCTCTCCCTATGGATCCCTCTCAGATGTGACACAGTGCCATCACCTAGCCCTCTAGGTATAGCACTGCATTAGCAGCATACAGTACACTCCCATTGCTTTGCCTTCTCAAGGCAGTTCCCTATGGATGTATGGCAGGCAGGCGGGCTAGCAGTGATTGCTAGGTGGCAGAGGCATTCAGTATAGCCACTGACAGACGAATGGAGGAATCTTTCACTCACTCTTTCCTTCCCCCCCCTCTCTCTGTCTGTCCTCAACTCTTCAGGCTGGCAGGAGTGTGTGTGAGGTGGAAGTGGGGGCTGGTGGGTGGAGACGCTGGACTGTTAGCAGTATGGATGGAGGCGGGAGCAGGGAAGGGGGTGTGTGTTCTGTAGCTAGGGAGAGGAAAGGGGATGGAATTCCTCTAGTAGAACGCTGAGGGGGGAATACAAATGACCGACCAACAAAGATAAAATAAAGTCATGCTATCTGAGGGAGGGGAAAAAACATGAGAGGAAGGGATGGAGGGAGAGGAACCGAGCCACGAAGGGCACACAGAGAGAGAGTGAGAGGGGGGGAATGAGAGAGAGAGGTAGAAGCACCTCTATTAATATAGTCTTTCAGGGTCCAGCACTGAATGTTTGCATATAAACAATGAGGAAAAATAGGAAGAGAGAAATTTAGAGGCTCCTCCTATCCCTCCCTCCATATCTCTAATGCAATCCCAAAGGATATAAGAGTTACTGTACAGTCCCCCTGCCTTTCTGTATCGGTACAGCCTCTTAGTTTCTCTATTCCTCCTCACCTATTCTTTTCACTTTCCCATTTCAAGATGTTCTCTGTAGTGTCTGTATTCAGCTCTTTCAAGCTCTGTCATGGAAGGAAGATAATGAAGCAGCACATAGAATGTCTCCCATTGCACCATAATGGACTGAGTGTGACAGTCAGGCATGAGCTCCAGTAGATACCCTTGCCTGAGATGGTGCTGTGCTCTCTAGGCTCCTTAAGGTTGACAGAACAGGGCCCGAGAACAATTAACCCAGTAAGAGAGGGGATTGGGGTATGGGGGGAACAATGCCAAACTGCCCCCCAGTCAGGGGTATTTTGAGGGGATAATGACAACAGGCACCAGAAATATGGGGAAAATGGTTCCCAGATGAGTCGGGTTTACTGGGGACACCAATCACTGACATGCTCGTCTCAGGAGGAAGGTGGTGATTTCCTCTAATTACAAGCCTGGACCCTGGGCTTCCCCGGGGAGAGAATTATTGCTTCCTTTGGCCCCTTTTTATCTGGGACTTCAAACGGAAGATTGAGAGAGAAACAGAAAGAGGGAGGGAGTCAGAGAGACACAGAGAAAGAGAAATAGAAGGAAGCTCACAAGGAAAAAAATGTGATTTTTTTTTTAACCATGTGTGTCTGTGAGCCTAGCTGAGTGGCGGGTGGGGAACATAATGGTTATAGAGACAGCAGATGGCTGTGCTGCTGCAGGAGGAAGAGGGCAGACTGACTAAGGAGCAATTTCAGACGGAGCAGAGACCCAGACCTGTAGTGCTGCTGAAGCCCCACAGCTGACAACACATTGTACAGCAGCAGACACCCAACTCAATTGACAGGAATGACCTGTGACGCAGTCTTTCCATTGTTTAGAAGCCCTGTTTAGTTACGACCTGACAGTAAACAAAATGCCCACACCAAGAAGAAAAACGGTATCAAAAACACACAACTTCTTAAACGGCTCTCAATCTATTTTACAGGCTCATTATGTTGTAATTCAGACGCGTTGGTAAACCCAAGGCGAGAGCATCTAAGCGTTCGCCGGTATTTTGAAATGAGTCCAGAATATTTTCAAAGCCCCTCGGGCTGCAGCGGCAGTCAATACGTTCATCACAAGAGATACTAAATAAATAAACACAATCCATGCTGACATTCGTTTGGAAGGGAGATTTGAATTGATATGAGGGGAGGATTTCATTACGGTCTGGTGGTCCAGTGGTGAGATGGAAAGCTACATTATGAGAGCCACTTAGATTTGTGAGAAATGATTACGGGTCTGGAGAATATCACTTGATTTCATATGGTTGATTAACACTTTTGGGGAGTGAGTTTAATATGCAAGGACAAGCATACGGCCTCAAGCAAGCGGAACCTTTGGTAATATCTGTATAAGATCAGGACTGGCTCAGTGTGGCTCAAGTTCAACATTATTGGAACCATTTATGTAGGACCTCAATTGAAAACATTGATAAGCAGTTTGTCACGTAGAGCAGGCCAGAAGGCTATACTGGAAAACCTGACCTCTATCACGTAGAGCAGGCCAGAAGGCTATACTGGAAAACCTGACCTCTATCACGTAGAGCAGGCCAGAAGGCTATACTGGAAAACCTTACCTCTATCACGTAGAGCAGGCCAGAAGGCTATACTGGAAAACCTTACCTCTATCACGTAGAGCAGGCCAGAAGGCTATACTGGAAAACCTTACCTCTATCACGTAGAGCAGGCCAGAAGGCTATACTGGAAAACCTTACCTCTATCACGTAGAGCAGGCCAGAAGGCTATACTGGAAAACCTGAACTCTATCAAAATAAAAAGATGGAGACACAAAAGTTCTTCTGTGCTTCAGGGTGTTTATTTACATAGTGATTCTGGAACAAAAACAACAGTTCTGCCATCAAACATATACCTTATTATAAAACCCAACAACAATGCTACCCCATCCACAGCTCAATCCAAAATGACTCTCCATGAACTGAAAGAGAGGTTCCTTTTGTAGGGCTGGCCCCTCCCCTCAGAACAATTAACACAAATTAATTAAGCAATTACCTAGTCAAACCTACATTTTCCATTTAACTAAACATACTAAAGTATATACATTGCAACATGTTTTTTTAAACAATATCACCACATAACATTTACAAAATGACATCACTACTGACGGTGTCTTTTAATATGTCCATTTACATGAATGAGCCATTTGGGACAGGCACTACAAAGTCAGTTGGCTCTGTCATAACCTCACATGGTCTCTCCTATCATTGCTATGCAGACGACACACAATTAATCTTCTCCTTTCCCCCTTCTGATGACCAGGTGGCGAATCGCATCTCTGCATGTCTGGCAGACATATCAGTGTGGATGACGGATCACCACCTCAAGCTGAACCTCGGCAAGACGGAGCTGCTCTTCCTCCCGGGGAAGGACTGCCCGTTCCATGATCTCGCCATCACGGTTGACAACTCCATTGTGTCCTCCTCCCAGAGCGCTAAGAACCTTGGCGTGATCCTGGACAACACCCTGTCGTTCTCAACTAACATCAAGGCGGTGGCCCGTTCCTGTAGGTTCATGCTCTACAACATCCGCAGAGTACGACCCTGCCTCACACAGGAAGCGGCGCAGGTCCTAATCCAGGCACTTGTCATCTCCCGTCTGGATTACTGCAACTCGCTGTTGGCTGGGCTCCCTGCCTGTGCCATTAAACCCCTACAACTCATCCAGAACGCCGCAGCCCGTCTGGTGTTCAACCTTCCCAAGTTCTCTCACGTCACCCCGCTCCTCCTCTCTCTCCACTGGCTTCCAGTTGAAGCTCGCATCCGCTACAAGACCATGGTGCTTGCCTACGGAGCTGTGAGGGGAACGGCACCTCAGTACCTCCAGGCTCTGATCAGGCCCTACACCCAAACAAGGGCACTGTGTTCATCCACCTCTGGCCTGCTCGCCTCCCTACCACTGAGGAAGTACAGTTCCCGCTCAGCCCAGTCAAAACTGTTCGCTGCTCTGTCCCCCCAATGGTGGAACAAACTCCCTCACGACGCCAGGACAGCGGAGTCAATCACCACTTTCCGGAGACACCTGAAACCCCACCTCTTTAAGGAATACCTAGGATAGGATATGTAATCCTTCTTTAAGATTTAGATGCACTATTGTAAAGTGACTGTTCCACTGGATGTCATAAGGTGAATGCACCAATTTGTAAGTCGCTCTGGATAAGAGCGTCTGCTAAATGACTTAAATGTAAATGTAAATGTCAGCCCGATTCCCTTTGGTCGGGTCCTTATCCAGCATACCCGGAAGCTACAGAGATAGAGACGAACAGAACAAACAAACAAACAAAACGCGCTCATCCACAACATAGATAAGTATAATGCATCTTACTTCTGCTACAAATGACCACTGACAAGTGTGAAATGTATGTACTAAGACAGAAGTTAATTTGTGTGTCGACCCACATTGTTAACTTATAACTGAGCAGGGAGGAGTGATGTGTTATGCAGGTGAATGAGGACCCAAAAGCGACTTGGCGAAAACAGAGTCTTTAATCCAGTTTAAGGAAATAGCAATACTCCTAGACAAATCGGAGCGGTAAATAAAGCATAAGAAACAATTTTACTCGTAATCACGAGAACTGACTGGAGACTCGATAATGAACTGCAGGTTGCCTCGGGAAGGCACTTGACCGTAGCAGACTCAGACACCTGCTCACCACGCAGCATCTGAGGGAAACACGACACGACAGGGCGATACAAAGACACAGCACGGTGAACAGTATACAAGGATCCGACAGGACAGAAACGGAAAACAAGGGGAGAAATAGGGACTCTAATCAGGGGAAAAGATAGGAAACAGGTGTGGGAAGACTAAATGATTGATTAGGGGAATAGGAACAGCTGGGAGCAGGAACGGAACGATAGAGAGAAGAGAGAGAGGAAGGGAGAGAGAAAAAGGGGAACGAACCTAAAAAGACCAGCAGGGGGAAAACGAACAGAGGGAAAAGCAAAATGACAAGACAATATAAGACAAAACATGACATGATGAATGTGTGCGTGCGTTAAAGAACCAAATGCTGCCTGCAGCCAGTGACGGACTCTACATCACATAGTTCAAAGAATGACAGCACTATCTGAAAATGAAGAATGCAAAATGCAATTTCAAAAGGAGTACCCCCCCCCCCCCCCCCGAGATCATGGTGTTTGACAAGGATCGATACCTATAACCTCTATTATTTCTAGTTTATATTAATGATCTGCATCAAAACTACCTTTTCAAATATTTTTTTGCTGATGATACAAGTGTGTTCTTCCCCACAGCAATGTCAACTATCTCACTGAATAAACTGCTGAACACATCCAAGCACTGTTAAAACTGAGTACAAGGAATGTGAACAAATATGTATTGACTTTAAACACTGAACAAACCCTCTGTCTACCTACCTCCTGCTCCATCTCTCTCTTGCTCTGTGTGTATATGTCGGAAAACCTTCTACATCCCCTCTGCCCCTCTCCAAGCGTCTGCACAGCTCTCTCCATGGGAATGATGTCATGGTTGGGAATTCCAACAGGGGGCCCTGTCTGTGCTCATAAAAACCCCTCTCTCCCCAGCTCACTGCACATGGCCTGACTGAATTACAGCTCCCAGTCCATCACCCTCTCCTGGCCTTGGCAAGAATAGCGGATCTGGGACATCACCACTTTATGGCATATTTTGTCTGAAAGGTTAGTAGCTTCACAGACCATTTCCATATTTCAGTCTAGCACTTCACGAATAATACTGAGTTATGAATGCCTTGCATTCAGAAAATGTTAGAAAATATAAATGAAAATGGAAAACGGCACCTAGCTACAGTGCTGCAGATTCCTGAGACCTCCAGTGTTTTTCCATTGAAGCGATAGCTAGTTTCCTGGAGACCCACTCACAGAGATTGTATTGTATACAAAAGAGTTGTGCTGCACTACTCTGTCTACATTATGTCTTGCACCATTTCTCATATCTGCGTTCTTGGGAGGCCGAGCCAAAGCCAGTGAGCACTGCACCAGAAAGTCAGATTTTTATCATTTTATCTGCCCGGTCTGGAAGCAATTAGCTTGGTGATGTCATTGTTTGATACGGCAGTGTTTTAACAGAAGTAGGGGCCCGGGATATTTGGAGTGAATTGTTAGGAACTCGTTCAAAGTAAGAAACAAACAGATTTTTCTGGGGAATAAAGGATTCCTGTGTCTAATCGGGAGCTGGAAGCAGATGTATAAATAGGTTGGACTGACAGTAATGAAAGGATATGCAGCGTTTCTCATCAAATCCCATCCTGGCTGGCAGCGATGCCAGAACAGATGTGTTACCTCTGGATCTTCAGGGAACCATCAAGGATCATCAGACACCAGCTAGTGATGTCTGAAGGGCCTGTCTTAAAAACGTGTCTCTACATCCATTAGTAATGCCTGAACTCTACATTTAGAATAGGGAAGCGTGGCAGTCATGTTGTACGGTTCCAAAGAATAGGGACAATATATTGTATGTGACAGTAAGCCAAATAGACGGGCTGCTTCTCCTCCTCCTGTTTCTCGCTGCAGCAAAATAGCAGTTTGATTGCATCAATTAAAAAGGCAAATAATTTGTTTAATTGGCCGCCAGCAGCACTAAGGTTATTCTTATTTTGCACACAACCAATTATGCAGAGAGGGCTGCTACGCCAAGCTCTCTATTGATGATCTCCCAACCTCTACTGTGCTGCTCACTTCATTCACTGTAGTGAGCAGATAGTAGAGTTAAATGGACAAGAATGGAAAGGCGACACAATTCAAAATAAGTCAAGTCTACCATACAATCCTGGGCCTGTGCGTTTGTACATGAGTTCTATTTTTACTGCAACCATTTTGTTAGTAACATAAAGAGAAAAAAGAGACTCTATTTTTCCTGTTATTGCGAATAAAATGCAGCTGTGTAAAGTGGAGCTTTGTTTGTCCGTGCATAAATGTTTACCCTCCAGTCCTCTTCACCATATTTTTCTGTGTTCTCTCTAAGCCCCACCCCTGAACAAAACCACACTACAACACAGTGCTGCCATGCTAAAAACAGAGCCATGTGAGATCAGAGGTGACACACTGTCAGAGAAATTAACAACACACCACTGCCTCTACCCACAGAGAACTGGTACTGTGGTACAATACCTCCCACTGTAGACTGTGGTGCTGTTGTTCTGTACATTACAATGACAGATTACAATCTTCTGGTAATGCCACATTTTGCAACAAAATGACTAGTAGAATATTGTCTTTCTCTAATGCTCAGTGATGATATTACACTGCACTGGGCCTACTGGGAGGGCAAAACAAGGATATATGACACAATACTAGTATTACCTTTCCTTTCCAGTTAGAGTATCCCTCATGATCGGCCATGACATACAGCACTGTGCTCAGATTACCAACTGTGAGTGACCACTGAGAATATAAATACACAAGATGGCAGCTGGAGTGTATGTCATGGCTTTGCCTCCGATCACTGAAACAGGCTAAATAAGGATTGGGGTGTAGTAATCTGATCTCAGATCTGTGGTTAAGGGGTAGTGACACAGAGTGCATGACACAGCTGTCCCATAGATAGACACACAGGTCCTGCAGTGTGCCTCTACCCTCCAGATTGATAGGGCCACCTGCTGGCCAGAACTGACATTGGAGTCGTCTCTGTTGTCTCTATATACATAGCGACCCTGAGGGAGAGCTGAGCTATGACCGTGATGTCATAAGACAATGAGGTCAGCCATCTCAGTGACCATGGAGTGAGAATGGGGTCAAGAGGTGAGACAGTTATTGAACGATTCAAGGGATGGGAAAAGAGATTGACCTGCTTTTACGGGGCATATTTCTCCATGTCATGTTGAGGTGGTCAATTGATATGACCGCTTATGATTCACAGAATGCATGATGTTTATTCATGTTGAATTGAATCAAAACATAAAATACCAAACATGCAGGCCAAACGAGTCTCATCATATTTTCTGGGAATGGAAAATAGAAGTTCTGTTACGTCCGTCGTTGAATGAATGAAACCAAAGCGCAGCATGGGAAAGTGTTCATGATATTTAATACTGAAACACCGACAAAACAACTAAATATAAAGCAACGTAAAGTTCTGCGGGGCTATACAGCAAAAACAACATCCCACAAACTCAGGTGGAAAACAGGCTGCCTAAGTATGATTCCCAATCAGAGACAATGATAGACAGATCCCCTGATTGGGAACCATACCCGGCCAACAAAGAAATAGAAAACTAGAATGCCCACCCAAATCACAACCTGACCTAACCAAATATAGAAATAAACAGGCTCTCTAAGGTCAGGGTGTGACAAGTAGTCAGTTGCATTACTGCATCTCACAACAACAAAAGGTGATGTAAAAAAAAACAGCATCAAAAGGAACCAACATTTGCTGTAAATTTCAAACACATTTCTCCAGGAAAAAAACAGAACTTCGACTTCCCTTCCGCAGCCAAACACTGTGGAGCCCTTTGAACCAAACAACAGCTCTGTGCTGACATCTACTTGCTGGTCTAACGACACCATGGTGACCAATCCATCATCAGTCAGACTTCCAGTCTGTAAAGCGGAGGCCAAACGTTGTAAAAGACGCCTCCCTCGCCTCTCCTTCCTTTCTCTGGCTCCAAAATTGATTTTCAAAGGCTTTGATATATTGGTGGGTAAAAACTGTCTGCTTCTGACGGTTACAAAAATAGTTTGAAACCTGATCATCTATATTCCAGACGTAAGCTGTGTGAGAGAAATGCTCTTAATATAATAACTGGCCTGTTTGCTTTAGGCGATTGACAAGTACATCTGTCTATTAAATCAAATCAGACACACAAGAGCAAAGTGAAATCTAATGATGGTGTTGATTTAACAAATTGACTGTACGGCTCACAATAGCATCTGTTGCCAGTTGAATTAGATTGCATTATTGGTCAGTCGTATCAGAGATCAGACAAACTTTCTGTGAAAAATACACAAATATTTTTGTAAGGATGTACGTACGACGTAAGTATTACAAGGAGGTTGAATAGAGTAAGCGAGAAAGAGGGGGAGAACGAGAATCAGAGAAAGAACTAAGGGGGGCAGTGGGGTGAAAGGGTCAAAACAAAACCTCAACAACAAATCCTCTTCATCCCTCCTCCCCACTCTCTGTCATCTGCCAAACCCCCTCCCTCACTCACCTCCCCAACCACATCCAGCTAATCACTTCTCCAGACAAGACGTTCCCTCTGTGTCGTGTCCTGTTTTCCCTCTCTGTAGTCTGCTCTCTCAGCCCTGGGGTTCTGCTGGAGGCCTGCTAGATCTACTTACCTACTGTGTGCTCCCTTGCCCTCGTATGTCCTGGCATGGTAGTACCCGCTGTATCTCTGTGGCATCCGAGCCCCGCGGCCAGAGACACTGGTGCTATTGAGCCCAAGAGGAGCACCTCCCTGCCTCGCCGTCTGCACTGGCGCTGCCCATTGTTTGAGTTGGCACGGGGCATAAAGTAAAGCCTTTCTCTTGCTGCCTGCCTGCCGCATCGTACATTTTACATTTTTGATTAGGGACAGAAAAAAACAAGGTCTTCCCTGTGGCGAGGCTAGGCAATGTGTCAAGCTGTCAAATGGCCAAATAATATATATTATATACTGGGTGGTTTAAGCCCTGAATGCTGATTGGCTGACAGCTGTGCTATATGAGACCGTATACCACGGGTATGATAAAACATGTATTTTTACCGCTCTAATTACGTTGGAAACCAGTTTATAATAGCAATAAAGCTTTATGGTATATTGCCAATATACCATGGCTAAGGGCTGTGTCCAGGCCATCTGCATTGTGTCTCGCCTATGAACAGTCCTTAGCCGTGGTATATTGGCCATATACCACACCTCCTCGGGCCTTGTTGCTTAATTATACCATTTTCATTTTGAGAAAAACTCACACACAGGCAAAGGTTGAGACTATGACAGCTGTGCTGAATGACTTTCTGTGCTCCTTCTGAAACGGAGAAGACTGATGATTTTTCACATTAACGACCTTCTCATTTGGCCGTTGACAGTAGTACAATAATTCATTTCACATAAAGTTGTTTTAGGCAAAAGTGCTCTGTACTAAATGATTAAGGCCAGCTGTGGGAGTGACAGCAGCCACAGGGCTAGTGGAGATAATAACCGAGAAGGTGATTAGCACTGAGTGACATCATCACCTAAGAGATCTGCTACAGATGGAGAGTTAAGCTATGGATTTAACAGGAGGAAATTAATGTCATGCAAATGGTGGGAAGGCTGAGATAAGGAACACCATATCTCTGTGATTTGAGAGGTACAGTAGATCTCACCTTGAGGAAAAGGGGAAGGGCTCTTTTTATCTTCCATACAATATTAACCTCACTTGCCAAGCTTCTAGATTCTCCTATAGTGATGTCAGACACCGTTGTTAAGAGGCTCACACAACAGTGAGGCCACAGAAGTATTCTGATTCTAATCTATGAGTGGGGATCCTAAAAGGTGTAGGTCCTCATAATGATACTGTAAAAAAAAAAGAGTAGCATGAACATAAAATATAGGCCTAAAGACAGGCTTCTATTGGACAGCCAGATAGCTACAGTTTGTCCGCTAAAAGCATTGTGGTGGATTTTGGGGAAACTGCAGCGTCAGGCCCTCAAACATTTGTTAACTGAAGGAAATCCTAATCAGTTTCTAACCTCCTCTCTTTTCCAACACTCTGCAAATCTGAGCGGAAAACAACAACTAAGTCCAAACCCCTGTCACAGAATGTACCTCTGAAAACTGTCAGCCTATCAGTTGACTGGTGACGGTAACCTGGGAAGTTTGAGCTTTTTTTCAACTGCAACGGGACCCGGATCATTAGTATTTAAATATTAATTAAAAGGTTTGCTTGAAAGCATCTCAAAAATTAAGGGGAAATTAGGAGATACATTATTCATGTCCTGAATACCTGAATACCTCCATTTGTAAAGCCTTGGGTTTGTTGTAGCTAGCAGTGGACACATTATACTGTAGGTCACTGTGTAAAACATGGAAACAATGTGTCCTTTGAAAAAACATATTCATGGGCAACTAAGATTTAACCAATACTGTCTTTCATTTTTGCTTCTACTAAATGTTCTTATGCTCTGTGAAAATGAGAAGCTAAGCCAACTTGTCTTCAGGTCACGAGAGTGTTGAGAAATATTTTCATGTCGTCAACACATTCCAGTGGAACCAGACATTCCGTGTGTACAAATTCCATTCATACTTCATTTCCAGCAAGTCTTGGAAGAGTGCAAGTCAGCAGATCTACTGTCACTCCATATTCATAAAACCCCCTCCAAGCTGACAGGAAGAAAGGAACAGAGACTTTTTACGAATGTGAGAACTTCATCTCATGACCCGAGCCACGGGCAAGGAGAGGCAATGTATATCATAAATGAATTATACAGCACCAAGTTTTATGTTTCAGTCGCTGCTTTTGATGAGGTTTGAGATGGTGCTAAATCATTTACTAGAGAGGGAGTACTAGAGAGTGAGTACTAGAGAGTGAGTACTAGAGAGTGAGTATGTACTGTAGAACACATGGATTCCACTACCATTTACAATGACAAATGACCCGACACCCTTACTTTGTTTTGTGTCCATTAAATCCATACAGAACCAAAATCTCCTGGACCTCATCTAACATCCTTTTGAAAGCCAATAGGGATAGAATCCCTTGTTCGGAATGGAGCGAGAATATTTTTCTTTCATTTATTACATTTATTTGGCAGGGACACTGTACAACAAACCATACATCTAAGGGTATGGGAAGTGATGCATTGCACCAGATTTAGCTGAGAGAAAGAAAATCACTGGATACACAACATTCACACACCCACAAGACATCAACATCAACACAAAGCTCCAAACCCAATTAGGCCCTGCAGAATGAGGGGAAAGAATCAGTCATTACTGAGACACGTATTACAACCAGAGAGCCAATCTCTGTCTTGGCCTTATCCAGGCCACTGTGATATACACTGAGTATACCAAACATTAAGAACACTTGCTTTTACATGACATAGAAGGTGAATCCAGGTGAAAGCTATGCTCACTTATTGGTGTTACTTATTAAATGTGCTTCAAATCAGTGTGGATGAATGGGAAGAGACAGGATAAAGAAGGATTTTAAAGTCTTGATTTACATGGATTGTGTATGTGTGCCATTCAGAGGGTGAATGGTCAAGACAAAAGATGAAGTGCCAGTTTGAACTGGGTATGGTAGTAGGTGCCAGGCGCAGCGGTTTTTGTCAAGAACTGCAACGCTGCTGGGTTTTTCACGCTCAACAGTTTCCCATGTGTATCAAGAATGGTCCACCACCCAAAGAACATCAGCAAACTTGACAACTTTGGGAAGCATTTCAGTCAACATGGGCCAGCATCCCTGTGGGACGCTTGACACCTTGTAGTCCAAGACCCCAGGAATTGAGGCTGTTCTGAGGCCAAAGGGTGGGGTGCAACTATTAGAAAGGTGTTCCAAATCTTTTGTTCACTCAGTGTTTGCTCCATAAGGCTTAGTGTCTTATTGACTGCCTGCACAGTCCTGGTCTCTGTGAATTACTCATTAGAAGCCCTCAGGCCCAGCACTCCCAGCTTGCACGATAAGACGAGGATAAAACACTGGTCATTCCAAAGGTAGTGAGCCTCAGACCAGTCAGGGGATGCACAGTTGGAGGAACTGAGGGATCTGTGAGAGAATATGAGAGAGGGGGATGGATTTCACTCCTGTGTCTCTCTGGCTCCTTTAAATGGAGATGTGTAGGTATGGGTGGAGTACAGTGAATGAATTTAATCATAAGAGACTGGTTGATGATTTTAAATGAGCTTACAGTTAGTGGCTACCACTGTAAAACCCAAACTGAATTTGGTCATCAAACATAAGCAGTGATTCTAATCCAATGAACTTCCTCCAAACTTGAGTTGTCACTCAGAAATAAGAAGTTGCTTTTTTCACAAGTCATGCTAGGCAGAGCTATTGGCAGAGCTATTGGCAGAGCTATTGGACAGGAGAAACTGAGCTGGTACACAGAAACATCACATGCACAGCTCAGGTGGGACAGTGCTTGCACACCAGCCTCGCTGACAGTCAGGATATGTCCCTTTCCTTTCCACACACGTGTACCATAGACATATACCAGAACCACAGAGCTGAGAGTCAGTCTTTACTGCCAGGAGAGCTGAACAGGAGGACCCGTGTGAGGGTGAGGGTGGGATTCAAAACTCTGTTAATTCTGACTAATGATCGTTAGGGGAATACTGTGTCTCATTACAATCTCTAGCTGAAAAACAAAACTCAATTCACCCTCCACAGACAACAAGACAACAAAGAATGTGTTTATGGCAGAAAAAGAGAGAAAGGCGAGAAAGAGAGAGAGGGGAGGGGGTGAGAACAAGAAGTGGTTAGTATGAAGAAAGTATGATGAAAGCTCTGGCCTGACAACACAGATACAAACCATTAATAGATGATGACCCTGTAGTGTGCCAACCTCCATTCTGTCAAATGACTGATGAGAGAGATACCTCTCTTGGCTCTGTGTGTTTAATTTGATTTACCGAAGGCTCCTGTCCGGTCTGCTATAGGTTTATTTGAAAAGATGCCAATAGGGTGCTGCCGGCTGCTGAGCAGGATGAATCACCCAGGAGCTCTGCAGTGAGTCAGAAGGGAGAGACAGGGCTGCCCTGGTCCAGCATAGACAGGAAAGGGGGAACAATCATTGGTCTACAGAGAGAAACAGCAGAGGACACAGGAGCCACAGATCTACAGTCACTGTTTGGACAAGAACAGTTAAGTTAAATAAACGTATGCGCACACACAAATAAACACTTATCTCTCTTTCTCCCCTCTCTTCTCTTCCTCCAGGCAACATTAATCAGTGTAACCATGAAGTCAGACAACAGTGCAAAGCAGCAGAGTCGGTACACCTCCGTACTGTACGATCCATGGATCTGGCAGCCTCTGCTCTCACCTGTAGAGACATTCTGGAGACACGGTCTGCATTCCTCACTGCCAAACACCGACTGAGCCGGCATGTCAACAACACCGCTTAAACCCCACTAACGCAGCAACACACCGACTGAGCCAGCATGTCAACAACACCGCTTAAACCCCACTAACGCAGCAACACACCGACTGAGCCAGCATGTCAACAACACCGCTTAAACCCCACTAACGCAGCAACACACCGACTGAGCCAGCATGTCAACAACACCGCTTAAACCCCACTAACGCAGCAACACACCGACTGAGCCAGCATGTCAACAACACCCCTTAAACCCAACTACTGCAGCAACACACCGACTGAGCCAGCATGTCAACAACACCCCTTAAACCCAACTACTGCAGCCACACACCGACTGAGCCAGCATGTCAACAACACCCCTTAAACCCAACTACTGCAGCAACACACCGACTGAGCCAGCATGTCAACAACACCCCTTAAACCCAACTACTGCAGCCACACACCGACTGAGCCAGCATATGTCAACAACACCCCTTAAACCCAACTACTGCAGCCACACACCGACTGAGCCAGCATATGTCAACAACACCCCTTAAACCCAACTACTGCAGCCACACACCGACTGAGCCAGCATATGTCAACAACACCCCTTAAACCCAACTACTGCAGCCACACACCGACTGAGCCAGCATATGTCAACAACACCCCTTAAACCCAACTACTGCAGCCACACACCAACTGAGCCAGCATAAACAACACCCCTTAAACCTAACTACTGCAGCCACACACCGACTGAGCCAGCATATGTCAACAACACCCCTTAAACCCAACTACTGCAGCCACACACCGACTGAGCCAGCATATGTCAACAACATCCCTTAAACCCAACTACTGCAGCCACACACCGACTGAGCCAGCATATGTCAACAACACCCCTTAAACCCAACTACTGTAGCCACACACCGACTGAGCCAGCATATGTCAACAACACCCCTTAAACCCAACTACTGTAGCCACACACCGACTGAGCCAGCATATGTCAACAACACCCCTTAAACCCAACTACTGCAGCAACACACCGACTGAGCCAGCATATGTCAACAACACCCCTTAAACCCCACTAACGCAGCAACACACCGACTGAGCCAGCATATGTCAACAACACCCCTTAAACCCAACTACTGCAGCAACACACCGACTGAGCCAGCATATGTCAACAACACCCCTTAAACCCAACTACTGCAGCAACACACCGACTGAGCCAGCATATGTCAACAACACCCCTTAAACTACTGCAGCCACACACCGACTGAGCCAGCATATGTCAACAACACCCCTTAAACCCAACTACTGCAGCAACACACCGACTGAGCCAGCATATGTCAACAACACCCCTTAAACCCAACTACTGCAGCCACACACCGACTGAGCCAGCATATGTCAACAACACCCCTTAAACCCCACTACTGCAGCCACACACCGACTGAGCCAGCATATGTCAACAACACCCCTTAAACCCCACTACTGCAGCCACACACCGACTGAGCCAGCATATGTCAACAACACCCCTTAAACCCCACTAACGCAGCAACACACCGACTGAGCCAGCATATGTCAACAACACCCCTTAAACCCAACTACTGTAGCCACACACCGACTGAGCCAGCATATGTCAACAACATCCCTTAAACCCCACTAAAGCAGCAACACACCGACTGAGCCAGCATATGTCAACAACACCCCTTAAACCCAACTACTGTAGCCACACACCGACTGAGCCAGCATATGTCAACAACACCCTTAAACCCCACTAACGCAGCAACACACCGACTAACAACACCCCTGCAGCCACACACCGACTGAGCCAGCATATGTCATAACACCCCTTAAACCCCACTCAGCAACACAACACTGAGCCAGCATATGTCAACAACACCCCTTAAACCCAACTACTGTAGCCACACACCGACTGAGCCAGCATATGTCAACAACACCCCTTAAACCCCACTAACGCAGCAACACACCGACTGAGCCAGCATATGTCAACAACACCCCTTAAACCCAACTACTGTAGCCACACACCGACTGAGCCAGCATATGTCAACAACACCCCTTAAACCCCACTAACGCAGCAACACACCGACTGAGCCAGCATATGTCAACAACACCCCTTAAACCCAACTACTGTAGCCACACACCGACTGAGCCAGCATGTCAACAACACCCCTTAAACCCCACTAACGCAGCAACACACCGACTGAGCCAGCATAAACAACACCCAAACTACTGCAGCCACACACCGACTGAGCCAGCATATGTCAACAACACCCCTTAAACCCCACTAACGCAGCCACACACCGACTGAGCCAGCATATGTCAACAACACCCCTTAAACCCAACTAACGCAGCAACACACCGACTGAGCCAGCATATGTCAACAACACCCCTTAAACCCAACTACTGTAGCCACACACCGACTGAGCCAGCATATGTCAACAACACCCCTTAAACCCCACTAACGCAGCAACACACCGACTGAGCCAGCATATGTCAACAACACCCCTTAAACCCAACTACTGCAGCCACACACCGACTGAGCCAGCATGTCAACAACACCCCTTAAACCCAACTACTGCAGCCACACACCGACTGAGCCAGCATATGTCAACAACACCCCTTAAACCCCACTAACGCAGCCACACACCGACTGAGCCAGCATATGTCAACAACACCCCTTAAACCCCACTACTGCAGCCACACACCGACTGAGCCAGCATATGTCAACAACACCCCTTAAACCCAACTACTGCAGCCACACACCGACTGAGCCAGCATATGTCAACAACACCCCTTAAACCCAACTACTGTAGCCACACACCGACTGAGCCAGCATATGTCAACAACACCCCTTAAACCCCACTAACGCAGCAACACACCGACTGAGCCAGCATATGTCAACAACACCCCTTAAACCCAACTACTGCAGCCACACACCGACTGAGCCAGCATATGTCAACAACACCCCTTAAACCCAACTACAGCAGCCACACACCGACTGAGCCAGCATATGTCAACAACACCCCTTAAACCCAACTACTGCAGCCACACACCGACTGAGCCAGCATATGTCAACAACATCCCTTAAACCCCACTACTGCAGCCACACACCGACTGAGCCAGCATATGTCAACAACATCCCTTAAACCCCACTACTGCAGCCACACACCGACTGAGCCAGCATATGTCAACAACACCCCTTAAACCCAACTACTGCAGCCACACACCGACTGAGCCAGCATATGTCAACAACATCCCTTAAACCCCACTACTGCAGCCACACACCGACTGAGCCAGCATATGTCAACAACACCCCTTAAACCCAACTACTGTAGCCACACACCGACTGAGCCAGCATATGTCAACAACATCCCTTAAACCCCACTACTGCAGCCACACACCGACTGAGCCAGCATATGCCAACAACATCCCTTAAACCCCACTACTGCAGCCACACACCGACTGAGCCAGCATATGTCAACAACATCCCTTAAACCCCACTACTGCAGCCACACACCGACTGAGCCAGCATATGTCAACAACACCCCTTAAACCCAACTACTGCAGCCACACACCGACTGAGCCAGCATATGTCAACAACATCCCTTAAACCCCACTACTGCAGCCACACACCGACTGAGCCAGCATATGTCAACAACACCCCTTAAACCCAACTACTGTAGCCACACACCGACTGAGCCAGCATATGTCAACAACATCCCTTAAACCCCACTACTGCAGCCACACACCGACTGAGCCAGCATATGTCAACAACACCCCTTAAACCCCACTACAGCACCACACACCGACTGAGCCAGCATATGTCAACAACACCCCTTAAACCCCACTACTGCAGCCACACACCGACTGAGCCAGCATATGTCAACAACACCCCTTAAACCCCACTACTGCAGCCACACACCGACTGAGCCAGCATATGTCAACAACATCCCTTAAACCCCACTACAGCAGCCAGGTAGCTACTGCTTCAACCAGACATCAAACTCACACTGCCAGAAAAAAAAACCTTAAATGAGCCCACCTACCTGAGCCTCCATATATCTGCCTCCTCTGTGTCGAGTCACGAGCAGAGAAATGGAGAGAGAGAGGAGAGAGAGAGATGGAGCTGAAAGCCCCTGCACTATAAGGCAGGCTCTTTGATCTACATAGCGCTGAGGTCGGTAAACAGGCTGTAGAGGGGGATCGAGGTGGGATATAGTGCTGTAGTGTAGGCTGCCTGGGGTTGAAAGACAGAGCACCAGACAGGAACCTGAACATCAATAAAACAGGAAGGCTCTCCCTGCACTTTCCCCCCTCCTTCCTTCACTTTGCTCTCTCCCTCTTCTCTGTCCCCTTTATACCACTCTCTCTCTCTCTCATACACTCAGCCATTTTTCTCTCCCCATTCATATCTCTCTATTTCAGTGCATTTATTCAGCTGTTGTGTTGATGCCAGGGCTCAGTGGGGACGTGTCCAGAGTCAGTGTGTTGCAGCGCTGCAATGTCACCACTGTCTCTCTCGCTCATGACCAGGGGAATCTAAGCTCTGTCAGCGACCACTGAAACAACTCAATTATAATATATACTGAATGAATATGTGCTGGCTCCCTATACTAAACATTGTAATACAATCTTTATTGGCTTGTAATAAACATTGTATTTCGATCTCAACTGGTTTGAATGAAACCACTTCTGTAGTGTATGAAAGGAAATTAAAAACTCATCACTGCACGTGATTGCACCATCTGAAACGGAAACTGTCGACATGGTGAGCGGAAAGCGCTGTCAGTATCATCAGACTTCTAGGAAACCTCAACCTCTGTCTTTCCTCTGGGCCTCGTGTCTTGTCCATGCCTCACCAGACCTCCCGTCTTTCCTCTGGGCCTCGTGTCTTGTCCATGCCTCACCAGACCTCCCGTCTTTCCTCTGGGCCTCGTGTCTTGTCCATGCCTCACCAGACCTCGTGTCTTGTCCATGCCTCACCAGACCTCCCGTCTTTCCTCTGGGCCTCGTGTCTCGTCCATGCCTCACCAGACCTCGTGTCTTGTCCATGCCTCACCAGACCTCCCGTCTTTCCTCTGGGCCTCGTGTCTTGTCAAGGTCTCACCAGACCTCCCGTCTTTCCTCTGGGCCTCGTGTCTTGTCAAAGTCTCACCAGACCTCCCGTCTTTCCTCTGGGCCTCGAGTCTTGTCCATGCCTCACCAGACCTACCGTCTTTCCTCTGGGCCTCGTGTCTTGTCCATGCCTCACCAGACCTCGGGTCTTGTCCATGCCTCACCAGACCTCCCGTCTTTCCTCTGGGCCTCGTGTCTTGTCCATGCCTCACCAGACCTCCCGTCTTTCCTCTGGGCCTCGTGTCTTGTCCATGCCTCACCAGACCTCCCGTCTTTCCTCTGGGCCCCGTGTCTTGTCCATGCCTCACCAGATCTCCCGTCTTTCCTCTGGGCCTCGTGTCTTGTCAAGGTCTCACCAGACCTCCCGTCTTTCCTCTGGGCCTCGTGTCTTGTCAAGGTCTCACCAGACCTCCCGTCTTTCCTCTGGGCCTCGTGTCTTGTCCATGCCTCACCAGACCTCCCGTCTTTCCTCTGGGCCTCGTGTCTTGTCCATGCCTCACCAGACCTCCCGTCTTTCCTCTGGGCCTCGTGTCTTGTCCATGCCTCACCAGACCTCCCGTCTTTCCTCTGGGCCTCGTGTCTTGTCCATGCCTCACCAGACCTCCCGTCTTTCCTCTGGGCCTCGTGTCTTGTCCATGCCTCACCAGACCTCATGCCTCACCAGACCTCCCGTCTTTCCTCTGGGCCCCATGCCTCACCAGACCTCGTGTCTTGTCCATGCCTCACCAGACCTCCCGTCTTTCCTCTGGGCCTCGTGTCTTGTCCATGCCTCACCAGACCTCCCGTCTTTCCTCTGGGCCTCGTGTCTTGTCCATGCCTCACCAGACCTCGTGTCTTGTCCATGCCTCACCAGACCTCCCGTCTTTCCTCTGGGCCTCGTGTCTCGTCCATGCCTCACCAGACCTCCCGTCTTTCCTCTGGGCCTCGTGTCTTGTCAAAGTCTCACCAGACCTCCCGTCTTTCCTCTGGGCCTCGTGTCTTGTCAAAGTCTCACCAGACCTCCTGTCTTTCCTCTGGTCCTCGTGTCCTATACCCCTCAGCCCAGTCCTCTTGGTCTACGATGTGCCAGAGACCACAATACTCTGTCAGCACTTTGTTGAACACAATGGAAACATCCCTCTCCTGATATGGAAGACTTGGCTAGTCCAGATTCCAGTAACTGATGCCACAGGTTTCCCCTATTGTAAACTAGCTGTGTGCTGTAAAACTATGTAATTGTTCAATTATTTTCAGATGTATCTTTATGAATTAATCTCGGAGACCAAAAAAAACTTGCCTAAATGTGTCAGCTACTCGATGCATTTATGTTAAGAATGTCTGTCTCCGAGAGATTAGTATTAATCAATCAAATGGCTTTAAGACTAATCTGTGTCAATTACAAAACCCATCTGTAACTTTGGTGTACTAAATCATATTCATATAATATTTCTTCCAGCAAAACTGCTATGTTCCTCTCTGCTCTCAGCAGGAGCCCCCCATTATCTCTGAAAATAAGTAAGTAAATGCTGCCTATAAATATCTATAGAAACTACCTTGAGAGATGCCAGGGCGAGAGCGGAGAGAGAGTGAGATACTCTGAGGGAATCCATACAATGCCAATGTCCTCCCACATTCCTTCATCTCTTATTTTTCTGCCCTCCAATGGTTCACAGTAACAGTCAAAAGTTTGGACACACCTACTCAATCCAGAGTTTTTCTTTAATTTTACTATTTTCTACATTGTAGACTATGAAATAGCACATATGGAATCATGTAGTAACCAAAAAAGTGTTAAACAAATCAAAATGTATTTTATATTTGAGATTCTTCAAAGTAGCCACCCTTTGCCTTGGTGACAGTTTTGCGCACTCTTGGCATTCTGTCAACCAGCTTCATGAGGTTGTCACCTGGAATGCATTTCAATTAACAGGTGTGCCTTGTTAAAAGTTGATTTGTGAAATGTATTTCCTTAATGTGTTTGAGCCAATCAGTTGTGTTGTGACAAGGTAGGGGTGGTATACAGAAGATATCCCTATTTGGTGAAGGACCAAGTCCATATTAAGGCAAGAACAGCTCAAATAAGCAAAGAGAAATGACAGTCCCTCATTACTTTCAATACATGAAGGGCAGTCAATACGGAAAATGTCAAGAACTTTTAAAGTTTCTTCAAGTGCAGTCGCAAAAACCATCAAGCACTATGATGAAACTGGCTATGATGAGGACTGGCTCTCAGAGTTACCTCTGCTGCAGAGGATAAGTTAATTAGAGTTACCAGCCTCAGAAATTGCAGCCATTTTAAACGCAACAGACACGTCAACATCAACTGTTCGAAGGAGACTGCTTGAATCAGGTCTTCATGGTCGAATTGCTGCAAAGAAACCACTACTACAGGACATCAATAACAAGAAGAGATGCTAGGGCCAAGAAACAATAATGGACGTAGAAATCTGTCCTTAGGTCTGATGAGTCCAATCTTGAGATTTTTGGTTCCAACCGCTGTGTCTTTGTGAGACGCAGAGTAAGTGAACGGATGATCTCTGCATGTGTGGTTCCCACCGTGAAGCATGGAGGAGGAGGTGTGATGGTGTGGGGGTTCTTTGCTGGGGACACTGTCTGTGATTTACTTAGAATTTAAGGCACACTTACATAACAGGTATGTCTACCACAGCATTCTGCAGTGATACACCATCACATCTGGTTTGCGCTTAGTGTGACATTTGTTTTTCAACAGGACAATGACCCAACACACCTCCAGGCTGTGTAAGGGCTATTTGACCGAGAATGAGTGATGGAGCGCTGCATCAGATGACCTGATGGTTTGGGATGAGTTGAACCGCAGAGTGAAGTGCTCAGCATATGTGAGAACTCCTTCAAGACTGTTGGAGAAGCGTTACAGGTGAAGCTAGTGGAGCGAATGCCAAGGGTGTACAAAGCTGTCATCAAGGCAAATTGGGGGTTACTTTCAAGAATCTAAAATATATTTTGATTTGTTTAACACTTTTTTGGTTACTACATGATTCCATATGTTTTATTTCATAGTTTTGATGTCTTCACTATTATTATACAATGTAGAAAATAGTAAAAATAAAGAAAAACCCTTGAATGAGTAGGTATGTGTAAACTATTGACTGGTACTATATGTCCTGCCATTTGTTAGGATAAACACATCCTTTTATGTCTCCTTGTGTTGGGGGGCGAAACAGTTAGCTATGACAGAGGGAAGTCTGTGGGTCTCTATCACTTACTACAACAACAAAAAACAAAGCAACTGTATAAGTTGGAGACCGGAGAGATATGAAGGTGACTTGGTTTGGGAACATTTTCAGCTGGGGATTGAGGCTCCTGTTCTCTGTTATAATAAATCTAAACAACAGATGGAGCCAGTGCACAGCAATTTAGTACCAAAATCATTCTGTGAGTGAGTGAGTCAGTCTGCACTAAATGAGGGAGAATGTCAGAGAGAAAGACAGGTTTCAGGAAATAAATAGTGTGTTTGGGGAGAAGCAGGAGTGGGAGGACAAATAATATCGTCTCTGTCAGGGGAGCTAATTTATGGCGGAGTATGAAGACGACAGTAACAGTACTGTATAAAGAGAGTGGGTTTGTTCTCTAAGTCCAATACCAAGACAGGGGAATGGGAGCCAGCAATGACAAGATCCCGATGTTTCTGAGCCAATTACAGTCTCAGAAACAGTTGTTAAAGAACTTTCTTCAGAAGAGGACTGGCCACCCCACATAGCCCGGTTCCTCTCTAGGTTTCTTCCTAGGTTTTGGCCTTTCTAGGGAGTTTTTCCTAGCCACCGTGCTTTTACACCTGCATTGTTTGCTGTTTGGGGTTTTAGGCTGGGTTTCTGTACAGCACTTTGAGATATCAGCTGATGTACGAAGGGCTATATAAATAAATTTGATTTGATTTGATTTGATTTCTTCAGTGTAATTTTGATGGCCGAAAGCAATGGTGGAGAGTAAGTCACCACTATTCTTAACTCCCCTGACAGAAAGATCCATAACACAACAGTTCTCTCTGGAATGCTCTGTTCTTGAGAGAATATACAGTGGGGCAAAAAAAGTATTTAGTCAGCCACCAATTGTGCAAGTTCTCCCACTTAAAATGATGAGAGAGGCCTGTAATTTTCATCATAGGTACACTTCAACTATGACAGACAAAATGAGAAAAAAAAATCCAGGAAATCACATTGTAGGATTTTTTTATGAATTTATTTGCAAATTATGGTGGAAAATAAGTATTTGGTCAATAACAAAAGTTTATCTCAATACTTTGTTATATACCCTTTGTTGGCAATGACAGAGGTCAAATGTTTTCTGTAAGTCTTCACAAGGTTTTCACACACTGTTGCTGGTATTTTGGCCCATTCCTCCATGCAGATCTCCTCTAGAGAAGTGATGTTTTGGGGCTGTTGCTGGGCAACACGGACTTTCAACTCCCTCCAAAGATTTTCTATGGGGTTGAGATCTGGAGACTGGCAAGGCCACTCCAGGACCTTGAAATGCTTCTTACGAAGCCACTCCTTCGTTGTTGCCCAGGCGTGTGTTTGGGATCATTGTCATGCTGAAAGACCCAGCCACGTTTCATCTTCAATGCCCTTGCTGATGGAAGGAGGTTTTCACTCAAAATCTCACGATACATGGCCCCATTCATTCTTTCCTTTACACAGATCAGTCGTCCTGGTCCCTTTGCAGAAAAACAGCCCCAAAGCATGATGTTTCCACCCCCATGCTTCACAGTAGGTATGGTGTTCTTTGGATGCAACTCAGCATTCTTTGTCCTCCAAACACAACGAGTTGAGTTTTTACCAAAAAGTTATATTTTGGTTTCATCTGACCATATGACATTCTCCCAATCTTCTTCTGGATCATCCAAATGCTCTCTAGCAAACTTCAGACGGGCCTGGACATCTACTGGCTTAAGCAGGGGGACACGTCTGGCACTGCAGGATTTGAGTTCCTGGTGGCGTAGTGTGTTACTGATGGTAGGCTTTGTTACTTTGGTCCCAGCTCTTTGCAGGTCATTCACTAGGTCCCCCCGTGTGGTTCTGGGATTTTTGTGATCATTTTGACCCCACAGGGTGAGATCTTGCGTGGAGCCCCAGATCGAGGGAGATTATCAGTGGTCTTGTACGTCTTCCATTTCCTAATAATTGCTCCCACAGTTGATTTCTTCAAACCAAGCTGCTTACCTACTGCAGATTCAGTCTTCCCAGCCTGGTGCAGGTCTACAATTTTGTTTCTGGTGTCCTTTGACAGCTCTTTGGTCTTGGCCATAGTGGAGTTTAGAGTGTGACTGTTTGAGGTTGTGGACAGGTGTCTTTTATACTGATAACAAGTTCAAACAGGTGCCATTAATACAGGTAACGAGTGGAGGATAGAGGAGCCTCTTAAAGAAGAAGTTACAAGTCTGTGAGAGCCAGAAATCTTGCTTGTTTGTAGGTGACCAAATACTTATTTTCCACCATAATTTGCAAATAAATTCATTAAAAACCAGAATGTGATTTTCTGGATTTTTTTTCTAATTTTGTCTGTCATAGTTGAAGTGTGCATATGATGAAAATTACAGGCCTCTCATCTTTTTAAGTGGGAGAACTTGCACAATTGGTGGTAGGTTTTGGCCTTTCTAGGGAGTTTTTCCTAGCCACCGTGCTTTTACACCTGCATTGTTTGCTGTTTGGGGTTTTAGGCTGGGTTTCTGTACAGCACTTTGAGATATCATCTGATGTACGAAGGGCTATATAAATACATTTGATTTGATTTGGATTTGATTTGTTGAAATTGTGATGAACTGTCATAATTGAGAATAGCCATTCCGCAGTGAGGACAGAAGGAAGACATGCTAGGAGAGAGTGAGCGTGTCTCTGGGGATGTTACCACCAAACACTGATGGAACTGCACACGGTTGTCACAGTAACAGAAAAGGCTGACAGAATAACTACTTTGTAATTGTCAGAGGACTGAATGCCCTAGAAGGATAAACAGTACACTTTAATGACTATTTACATGCAACAGACTCAACATTATAATTTCTCACAGAGGAAGGTACTAATTTAAAGATGTGGGAAACCATCCAAGTAGACCATAGGCCTACATGAAACTATGCTAGTCAACTGTATGTACTCAGCAGTGTGGGAGGGTGGATGTCCAAAATACTAGATAACATTACTTGTGTAGTTTGATGAGGTATTCCAGTATGCTACATCAATGGGCAGAGATGCAAACTGCCGAGGGCCCAAAAAGGTGACACTTTTTTGTGTTGCACTGAAACATGCAAGAAAATCCCTGCGAGGGGGAAATGCAGGTTTGAACGAATTCAACAACAACGAATATGATCTACATGATGAGTCTCTGTGTGTAAAATAAAAAGTGGTTCATGTGAACCTAACTGACAGCTAAAAGAAAATGTAAAGAAAGCAATCCAATGTTATTTGTTGCCTAGACTTTACTGCAAATGACACTCTTGGGAACAAATATTGCAGTTAGCCATGACAACCTTTATTATAGAACGATTGTGACCAAACACACATCTAAATATTGCACTTGGGAAAAAAACATCTTAAAGTAGAAATAGAATGAAACAAACAACATTCTATTTTTGCTCTATTATAGTGGCCACTATTAGTAGACATCGATCAAGTGCACAAGGCTACATGTGTGCAAAAATAATGTTCACTGAGTAAAGCATTTTATAATCCCCCCTCACTCACACACAAATGTTACTGTCAAATTCAATACAACAAAAGCAATATCTTTGGGCTACACTGCACATTATTATATTGTACACTTTCTGCCTGTGGACATCTGTTCTACAATGTGCCAGCAGAGCATGATACCCTTTGTTGGCATAATTGATCTCTTTCAGGCAGAGAGGACACCTGGCATACCCCTTTTGATCCACTGTATTGAACAAGTGAGAAAGAGGGAAAGTGTGTGGTGTTCCTTTCACCTCTATAGCTGGATACAGTTTAAGCAAGGCCCAGCTCCAGCTCCACTTGTTTAACAAGAAATGCCTCATTTTCACATCATTCTCTCATTCTAAAAATTAACCACATACTGTAGAGGGAAAACAGTTAACAGATAATGGTTAGTTCGTTAACTAGTTAACATTTTACACAGATTGCCAGGGTCCAGTAAGCAACGAACGCGTTATAACTTGAGCTAATTTTCATAAACTCAATCATTTGATCAGATAAATTGGCCAAATTGGCTCAACATTTCTCTGGCTAAATTCTGGAAAATTCAGCTAGCACGATCACGCTAGCACGATTCTTAACAATGCTATCAATT